>NC_060140.1:274048418-274351448 GCF_021461385.2 Schistocerca piceifrons | reverse complement strand
TCGATGCATGTAAGCTTCGGACATTGTACTATTACTTTCGTGTAACCCTGCCTTTACTGATTTTCACTACTGTACAATGCTGTTTTCCAAACTTACGTTCTCAGAAATTTCTTCCTCAAATTGAAGCCTATGTTTGAAACCAGTAGACTTCTCTTGGCAGGGAATGTCCTCTTTGCCTGTGCTAGTCTGCTTTTTCTGTCCTTCTTGCTTCGTCCGTCGTGGGATATTTTACTTCCAAGGTAGCAAAGTTCTTTACCTCTGTCCACTTCGTGACCACAAATTCTGATGTTATGTTTCTCGCTACATTCATTTCTGCTGCTTGTCACCACTTTGGATTTTCTCGCGGTTACTCTCAATCCGTATTCCGTACCTGTTAGATAGTTCGTTTCATTCAACAGATTCTGTAATTCTTTTTCATTGTCACTGAAGATAGCGATGTCATCAGCGAATCTTATCATTGATATACTTTCACCCTGAATTTTAGTTCCACCCCTGACACTTTCTTATATTTCCGTCGTTGCTTCTCCGACGTATTGAGTGAACAATAGAGACGATAGGCTGTACCCCTGTCTTATACCCTTTTTAATCCACGCACATCGTTCTCGGTCATCCAGTGTATTTTCGTTTCTTGGTTCTTTTACATACTGTATTTACCCACTTTCCCCTGTAGTTTACTCTTACTTTTGTCAGAATTTCGAAAATCTTGTCCCATTTACATTTTCAACGCTTTTTCTAGGTTGATAAACCCTGTAACGTGTGCTGGTTTTTTTTCAGTCTTGTTTTCGTTATCAAAAGCAACGTTAAATCAACTTCACTGGTGCCTTTACCTTTCCTAAAGCAAAACTAATAGTCATCTGACATATCCTCAGTTTTATTTTCCGTTCTTCTGTATATTATTCTTGTCAGCAGCTTGCATCCATGAGCTGCAAAGCTGATTGTGCGATTGTTCTCGCATTTACCACCATTGCTGTCTTCAAAATTTTGTGGATGATATTTTCCCGAAAGTTTGAGAATACGTCGCCACGCTCGTATATTCTACACACCAACTTGAATAGTCGTTTGGTTGCCACTTTCTGCATTGTTCTCAAGTCTCCAGAACGCCTTTAAATTCTGACTCTAATACTGGATCCCCTATGTCTTTCCTATCGACTCCAATTTCTTCTTCATAGATGCCTTCGATGTACTGTTACCAAGAATGTTCTCCCTACTCTGCGTTTAAAAGTGGAATTCCTACTGCACTCTTAATGTTACACCCTTGCCTTTATTTTCACCGAAGACTGATTCGACTTTTCTATATGCTAAGTTAGTGCCTCAGACGATAGCTTCTTTTTAGATTTCTTCACATTTCTGCTGCAGCCATTTAACCTTGTCTTCCCTGCACTTCCTATATTTCTTATTTTATTACATCCCTAAGGGATTTGTATTGTTTTCTTCCTCTCTTTCCTGAACATTTTTGTACTTCCTTTTTTCGTTGATCAATTGAAGTATTTCTTCTGTTACCCGAGGTTTCTTCGCAGTTGTCTCCCTTGTTCCTATGTTTGTCTGTTCAACAACTGTGATTGCCCTTTTTAATGCAGCGAATTTGATATGGTTTTCATCAATCCTCAGTACTTCCATACCCCACTGCTTTTCCTACTCATTCCTCCCTATGATTATGTTAAGCTTCAGTCTACTCTTCATCATTACTAAACTTCGATCTGAGTCTGAATCTGCTACTGGGGACGCCTTCAAATCCAATATCTGATTTCGGAATATTTCTCTGTAATCTATCCGGAGTCTTCCCGTGGCTCCAGGTCTTATCCAAATATATCTCCTCAACTTGTGATTCTTGAACAGAATATTTATTCACTATTACCATCTCAAATTTATTGCAGAACTCAGTCCTTCTCCTCTTTCATTCCTACTGCCAAGTCCACATTCTCCTATAACCCTTTGCTTTGTTCATTCCCCTACAACCGCGTTCAGTCCCCCATGATTATTAGATTTTTATCTTCATTTACCGACTTAGTTACCCGTTCAGTATCCTCACATACATTTTCAATCCCTTCATCACCCGTCTGCGCTATCGGCATGTGTACCTAAACTACCGTTGTCGGTGTTGGTTTACTGTCGAATCTGATGAGAACAAATCTATCACTAAACTGTTCACAGTAAGTCAATCTCTGCTCTGTCTTCCTAGTCATAACAAATCCTTCTCGTGTTATCCCATTTTCCGCTGTATTGATATTCCCTATCTTCGACTGACCAGAAAGCTTAATCTTCTTTCTGTTTCACTTCACTGAACTCCCACCCATATATCTAGACTGGGCTTTCACATTTCCCTACTTACATTTTCTAACTTTCCCACTACGTTCAGATTTCTGATATTCCATGCTCCGTATAATTTTATTCCTTGTCTAGTTATTCCATCTTTTTCTCATGTTTACCTCGGTCACTGCAGTCCCCTCTCGGAGATCCTCATGGGGCACTAATCCGGAACCTCTCGCCAATGGAGAGATCATCACGACACTTTTTCAATTACAGCCCAAAAGTCCTGTGGATACAGTGGTTTCCATTGCCTTCTGTATCCTCATGCCGTTGATCATTACTCATTCATCCACCTTTTAGGGACAGTTTCTCATCCCATGGGCACCGGAGAGCTCTGAACCTCTGACCACTCCTTCTCCCTCTTTGACAAGGCCGTTGGCAGAACAAGGTTGACTTCTAAAGGTGGAAATCTTCGGCCGACAGTGCTGATAACTTTTATTCAATATTTAAGCAGGGACTCGATTCGAACCCGGAACTGAGAACGTTTTGATTACTGGTCCCAGACGCTACCTCTAGATCCCGGGACAACTACTTAAAACTTTAAATTATTTTTGGCTTAGACGTGAAAGACACTTGTCATTGAGTCTTAATCCGTTGGTTCAGTTGCAAAGTGGGGTCAACTTATGTAACGAGCAACGCTAGAGGACGATTAACAGTTTTGTAGCCACTACTTTGAATTATTTGGAAATTTCATTTTGGTGCTACAACATGGGCCAACCTTAGTTGTTTTTCATTATCATGCATTTTGCTTGTTTTTTGTACTAGACCATCACAATTATAGGATCTCCGTCATCAGTCCTCTTTACCGACGAAGCAAACTTTACCAGAACTGACATCATCATCTCCCAAAATTGTCATCTGTGGGCTGCAGACAATCCTGGGAGAATTGTTGAGGCGTCTGATCAGCATCGCTTTGGAATCAGTGTATGGGCGGGGATTCTTGGCAATCACATACTTGAAATGGTTATTATTTCACAACTCCTCGACGGAGGAACGAACCTGAACTTCCTGCGAAATACTCTGCCTGGTCTGCGTTTGGCAATACGACAAATTATGTGGTTTCTGCATGATGGATCACCATTGCACTTGCGCATTAGAGTTCGCCGACACTTCAACAACATCTTCCCCGGACGCTGTGTAGGACGCGGGGGCCCTGTAGCATAGCCTGCTAGATCACCGGACTTAAAGCTCTGGATATTTACCCCTGGGGGGCATCTGAAAAGCGTCGTATATGCTGAACCAGTTCCCTTAAGTGCACACCCTTCAACAGCGTGTTCAAGACCCTTGTGTTCGGAGAGAGACAGGAACGTGCGAAAGGGTGCAGCAAACCCTGATGCGACGCGCACATTGCATCCCATAGAGCCCACTTTATACATCTGCTGTGACGTAGACGCGATGCAGCTCTGTACTATGTTCCGGGACGATCTGTTGTCGCTGCACGCACACTGGACACATGTTCATAGGACCTTTTTTCCTCTATTTCCAGTCCGGAATCCATCCCTGCAGTATGTCGATTTTATTAATGTTCATCCTGCACACATTCTATCTTACGGTATATGACTTTATCAAACTTCACAATACGTATTAGCCTCGTCATTTTCGCACTGTATGTCCTCTTTGAGTTTTCTAACATGTTACGTCATGACCTTTGGCTTGCATGGAGAGGTTTTGCAATCCGCAGCGTATTTCATTTCCATGGAATAACTGCCCCGACAAGCAGGTGTCTCCATGTGCTGGAGTCCTGGTGCCCATCGCCCCAGCCTTGAAGATACGTTGGGTCCACGTTCGCTCTCATGACATGTGCAAAAGAAACAGTAAATTTTCCACACAATATGAGGCCCAAAAAAAGCACTTACTAAAAGAAATAGACGTTGGCTCAAGATCACGACAGTCCTTCTTTGTTCCAAAGACAAGGAATAATACATCACTTTCTCCAAAGTAATATGTTACCCCTCGCAACACAACAGGCAAATAGCAGGGCTTGCAGTACACTGCATCAATCAGTCTGCAACACACAAGGAACACACGGCACATCTACATCTACATTTACGTGATTCCTCTGCTACTCACAATAAAGTGCCTGGCAGAGGGTTCAATGAACCACCTTCAAGCTGTATCTCTACCGTTCCACTCTCGAACGGCACGCGGAGCAAACGAGCACTTAAATTTTACTGTGGGTGCCCTGATCTCTCTTATTTTATCGTGATGATCATTTCTCCCTGTGTAGGTGGGTGCCAACAGAATGTTTTCGCAATCGGAGGAGAAAACTGGTGTTTGAAATTTCATGAGAAGATCCCGCCGTAACGAACAACGCCTTTGTTTTAATGATTGCCACTCCAATTCACGTATCATGTCTGTGAAACTATCTCCCCAGTTTCGTGATAATACAAAACGAGCTGCCCTTCTTTGTACTTTTTCGATTTCATCCGTCAGTCCCACGTGATGCGTATCCCATTCCGCACAGCAGTATAGGGCGGACAAGCGTGCTGTAAGCAGTCTCTTTAGTAGATCTGTTGCACCTTCTAAGTGTTCTGCCAATGAATCGCAGTCTTTGGTTTGCTCTACATACAATATTATCTATGTAATCGTTCCAATTTAGCTTATTTGTAACTGTAATCCCTAAGTATTTAGTTGAATTTACAGCCTTCAGATTTGTATGACTTATCACGTAATCAAAATTTAGCTGATGTCTTTTAGTAATCATGTGAATAACTTCACACTTTTCCTTATTCAGGGTCAATCGCCACTTTTCGCACCGTACAGATATCTTACCTAAATCATTTTGCAAGTCGTTTTGATCATCTGATGACTTAACAAGACGGTAAATGACAGCATCATCTACAAACAATCTAAGGCGGCTACTCAGATTGTCTCCTACGTCGTTAATATAGACCAGGAACAATAGACGGCCTATAACACTACCTTGGGGAACGCCGGATATTACTTTTGTTTTACTCGACGACTTTCCGTCTATTACTACGAACTGTGACCTTTCTGACAGGAAATCACGAATCCAGTCGCACAACTGAGCTGATATTCCGTAGGCACGCAGTTTGGTTAGAAGACGCTTTTGAGGAACGGTGTCGAAAGCTTTCTGGAAATCTAAAAATATGGAATCAATTTGACATCCCCTGTCGATAGCACTTATTACTTCATGAGTATAAAGAGCTAGTTGCGTTTCACAAGAACGATATTTTCTGAAATATGACTATGTGTCAATAAATCGATTTCTTCGAGGTACTTCATAATGTTCGAATACAGTATATGTTCCAAAACTCTAGTGCAAATCGACGTTAGTGACATAGGCCTGTAATTCAGCGGATTACTCCTACTTCCCTTTTTGGGTATTGGTGTGACTTGAGCAATGTTCCAGTCTTAGGTACGGATCTTTCTTGAGCGAGTGGTTGTATATAATTGCTAAATGTGGAGCTATTTTATCAGAATACTCTCAGAGGAACCTGACTAGTATACAATCTGGACCGGAGGCCTTGCCTTTATTAAGTGATTTAAGCTGCTTCGTTACTCCGAGGATATGTACTTCAATAGTCAAAAGAACTCCCATTCGTCAACGCTATCTACCGAGGCAACGATGCATTTCTGGACACATGTTCATAGGAGCTTTTCTCCTCTATTTCCAGTCAGGAATCAGGCTCTAAAGTTTGTCGGTTTTATTAACGTTCACGCTGTATAACGGGGGTGAAATACATACGCGATAAGGAATCAGCACTTGCATTTATTTTAGTGGCTGGTGTTTGAGAGTTTCAGATGGCATAGACTTGGCATCTTCGAGAAAGGCGTCTGGTGTCTCAAGATCTAGATACACGGACCAGTCAAACAGTTAATACAGACTACTAACGGCGACCAGAAAGTTTTATATAGTCCACCTCCATACGATGGCTGAACAACGGTAGAAGTGTTACATTCCACGTGGAATCAGGTCATGGTGTAGAGGAAGACAGCTTATGCCACTCCTCCAGGACCACTGTAATAAAAGAACGAAACAGATTTGGGTGAGAAACGTCCTGGCAGATTAAAATTGCGTGTCGGACCGGAACTCGAAGCTGGGACACTTTCCTTTCGTGACTACGTGCTCTACCGTCCGAACTTCCCAAACACGATTCGCGATGCACCCACACACCTTTACTTCCGCGAGTACCTCATCTCCTACTTTCCAAATTTCACAAACGTTCTCCTGCATCACTTGCGGGATTAACACTCATGGAAGAAAGGACATTAGAGGGACACGGCTTAGCCACATCCTGGGGTGAATGTTTCCAGAATGAATTTTGACTCTTCAGTTAATTGTGCGCTGATCTGAAACTTCTTGGCAAATTAAAACTGTGAGCTAGAGCCGAAACCCAATCTGAGACCTTTGCCTTTCGCGGACAGTGCTGTACCGACTGAGCACGACTCATGACCCACCCTCATAGGTCCACTTCCGCCTGTACCTCATCTCCTGTCTCCCAGATTTCACAGAAGTGTAGCTGCATACCTTTTGCAACTACCACTCCTGGAAGAAAAGCCTAGATTGCTCAGTCGCTGGAGCAGTTGCCCGCGAAAAGCAAGAGGTCCCAGGTTCAAGGCACAGCCCAGCACAGATTTAATCTGCCAGGAGGTTTCAAATCAGTGCACACACCGCTGCAGGGTGAAAATCCATTCTAATTGGAGCTTCTCTCATTTAGCCGTGAAATGCATATTTCTCATAGGAGTTGCTTTCTCATACGAAATGTAACTACGACAAAACGTGGAATGCAACGTAACTAGCTTAAAAAATAATAAAATCTGTTGGTTTAAAAATGCTTATTTCTCATAGAAGATACTTTCGCATACCAAATGTAACAACGACAAAACATAGAATCCAACGTAACTAGATTCCGACAATATCTTGAAAAACTTAGATAAGTTGCGCATACACTCCTGACAGTTAATAGACGACTGCCATCTCGATTCTATGTAATCTCAGATGACCAAAGAATCTAATACCCCAGAGTAATAACAAGAGAGAATCTGTAATACAATCCTCGATGAAATCAGATTGAACGCTAGTTAACAAGATTAATTTCAGTGTTGGTATCATGTGGTTGCTATCAACAAAATACGTTCTACGAGTGTAGCATACGGCAAAAAAAGGTTAAAGGAAGAAAATTTGTAGAAGGAGAACCAAAGACTGCGTTTCATTGGCAGAACACTTAGAAGATGAATCAGATCTACTAAAGAGACTGCCTACACCACATTTGTCCGCCCTCTTTTGGAGTACTGCTACGCGGTGTGGAATCCTTACCAGGTAGGATTAACGGAGTACATCGAGAAAGTTCAAAGAAGAGCAGCACGTTTTGTATTATCGTGAAATAGGGGAGAGAGTGTCACGGAAATGATACAATATTTGGGGTGAACATAATTAAAACAAAGGCCTTTATCGTTGAGGCGCAATTTTCTTACTAAATTTAAATCACCAACTTTCTTCTCCGAATATGACAATATTTTGCTAGCGAAGACCTGCATAGCGTGAAACAATAATCGTAATAAAATAAGGGAAATCAGAGCTCTCACGGAAAGATATAAGAGTATCCACGTAGACGTGGATGTAGATATAGAATATGCCAATCAAGTAAAATGGACATATGAAAATAATGTCTTGTGAGAGCCATATAATGGTGTAATAACAGCACTGTATAAATGACATTTGTAAATAGTGATTATCATAATTTAATTTATTACTCAGTAGATAAGTGTCAGGGTTATAAAATTAGTAGCTATTTACCGCCACAAATTTTCATTTAAGACTGCAGATTTGAATTCGAAACAAGTGGGGTTCAGATCACTTTCTGGCCATCCAGATTTAGATTTTCTTTGATTTCCATTAGTCGTTTTAAGGGGAGGTGGTGGGGGGGGGGGGGGGGGTCGGACGTCAAACGGGCCGACTTGAAGCAGGAGAGATACCAAACAGGACAGTTTATTTTCCGCTGTCTATACTTTTACAATTAAATTCAAAAAACCTTGTCAGCGTGACCAGGAAGGATCCAGGATTCACACTCAAGGCAGCGGAAGTTCAAAAACATAACAAAATTATTTTTTTACGTGTGATATTTCATCATTTTTTGACTCACTATTGGCTGCATTTGTTGCTATAGGTACACTTCTCTTCATAAGTAAGAGAGATTCTTCAATGAATTTTGTACAGCAGTTAAACCATACTTACAGGTGCATGAAACTCTAGAATTTTCCAAATCTATTAAAATCTGTGGTAAAAACAGAGAAAATTAATTATAAAATTTGAGTTTTTTCTAAACATGAATTTTAAAATGTAACAGCTCGTTCATTTTTCATAAATAAAATAAGTTCTAGAGTATGAATCCTGAATGCTTTCTGGTCATGCTGACAAAGGTTTATGAATTCATTTGTAAAAGTATAGACAGTGGAAATTAAAATGTCCTGTGGTCCCTCTTCTGCTCCAAGTCGGCACGTTTGACGTCCTACCTCCCTTAAGGCAAATTCCAAGATTATTCCTTTGAAAACGACACAGCTAATTTACTTCTTAATCACTGTCCAATACACATTAAGTCGTTGGCGTTCTGATTTTACCCAAACCCGAAGCCCGCGTTAGAGAGGGAAAAAAAGAAGAAATATTAGACTGGTGATATACAGACGTGTTGTTGCGCTCCCCAAGGAGGCAAAAACAGCGGATCTTCTCTACTGTACTAACATTAACATTTCTTATCTTGACTGCGGCACGGCACAGAATGAAGCCGTCATTTGCTGCTCGAAACTATCGCCTGCAAAAACTTTGACTCAGAGCATGATACAGTTGTGTTGCGTAAGAGAATAACTGTAGAGAAATGTGAGATTCGTTACGTAGACGACGCAGCTACGTCCCGTTGCACAGAAGTGAAAGCGATAACGTGGTCTGCCCTACATCCATTCGCGTATGAGTTTCAGAAGCCATGCTGCCTGAGGTCGACGCCCTCTGTTTACTGGAGTGGTCCGCCAGTTGCCTACCTACCAGGCGTTACCCGTTGGCGAGAAGACTACGGGGCCAAAATTAAATAAATGCGCACTACACTCCCTTGATACGTCATTTAACAGAGAATCTCTAACTTTTACACACGTTCGGTTACACTTTCATACTCCTTCAGTATTAATCCACAATACATTCTGGCTGTACCTGATGATTTCTGCGCAAATTACGACGAGTCACAGATTTAGGTGATTTTAGCTAGTATAATATGACAAAAACAGTCTACATAAATGATTGAGACATTGAATGACAGTATTGTTGCGTGACGGATAGTGTCAAACAAACGGTAGTTTTGAAATTGGCGCTCAGTTACATCGTTACACATAAAATCTCATTTCCTGTTACATGCAGATTGTAACCATGAAAATACCAAGTCTGGAGCCGTGTTAAGAACATCAAGATAGTGTTACCAATACGTACTATTGTTTTTCATGTAATCTATGATAATAATTACTTTACTTTACTTCTGAAATGTGATGAAAGAGTGGTAAATAGTTGAGGATACCTGTCAAATGTGATGTTCTGAAACGTAACACACAGGACTCACGTGGTTTTGAGTCGCACAGCTACTGACTGCGCAATAGGCGCGTTTACCAATGCGCGAATGGCTCGTTCTAAACATGATACACTGACTTTTGATGCCGTAATTATTAATCCGCAATTATTTAGCACACAAAAGGACGTATACTACATTGAGCAAACAGTTCAAGACTTCTCTAAATGTATAGTTCAAGAAATGAACCAGAAACATTTATAGTACAAAAATGGAAATAACGACAGTAGGGAAGTATTAGCGAGTGAGGTAGTGTGCTGATATTCGGGAGGGCAGCCATAAAATCGCCGATATGGGGCAGTCAAATGAAAACGAGACAGATGTATAAAAATGTAAGTAGACTGTTTATTATTTCAGAAGTGGTCGCCATAGCTGTTACTACATTTATTCCATTGTGAGACAAGAGGATCATTAATTTTTGCGAACGTTTCCCTTGGGGAGCAGCGTTTTTTTATTACTTAAAAATGAACATGAACAGTCACAACTGCAACAGAGCAGGCGCTACGATTCCACAAACGCTGACTGATTCGTGGAGTCGTATCACCTGCTCTGTTCACCGCCACGGTCTACCATCATGGTGTGAGGTCTGCAAATTGTCTAAAACTGACCGAAACAGGTAACCTCACAAAAAAATAAGTTTCTTGCGTTTGTGAATGTTCATGTCCATTTTTAAGACGGCCATTGCTACATGGAAAGATGTCTGCGGTTGCCTACGGAGCCATGATTGTAGCCAGATGTGCACCACTTCGTCCGAAGCAAATCGACGACCACGAATGTCTGTCTTCAGCTATCCAAAAATATTTAAATCTCATGGTGAAAATTCGGAACTGCATGGAGGGTGTGTAAGGCCTTCCCATCGAAATTTCTGCGCCGTAGTCAAAACAACGTTGGCAACATGCGAGCGCGCATTACGCTGCTTAACAATGATGCCGTCCGTCAATATTTCTGGGCGTTTGGGCTTGACGGCGTGCTTCAATTTTTGCAAAGTGTTCATGTACCGCTGTGCATTACTTGTGGCGCCGTCTTCCAGAAAATCAAGATCATGACTTTCCCGGAGCTGGTATGCGCGCTTCGAATTTGCTTCGGTGGGTGTGAGTCTGTGTGCTTCCTCTGTTGACTCTGACGCTTGCTCACCGGCTCAAAACCGTAGCGCCATGTTTCAGCTCCCGCGACAATACGGGACTGGAAACGATATTCTTCGTCGTGAGACCATTTTAGATGCCGCAGTGATGACAACATTCTGCTCCTCCGTCAGGTTATGAAGAACCCACTGCGTATAGATTTTTCGGAACTTCAGGTGCTCTGTAGTGACGGCTTGAACGGTTCCCTGACTGGTACCCGCTGTCGGTGATTTATACCGGCAGCATCCACCTTGAGCCTGTCTTGGCCGAGTTATGTCTTTCATTGCCACCCGGCCTTCTCGAAATCGTTTATTCCATGCCAACAGACAAGCACGTGACTTAGTGTTAACCATACACAGGAGACATTTGGGCATGAATTTCACTTTCTGAGATTCGTTCCACGCTCAAAATTCCCAGTAAACCTTGCTGTTCCTCTTTCTCGGCCTCCACAGTGAAGTCAGACGGACACACGACTCGCTGACCTCACGTAGAGCACGCCCGACAGACAAACGGCACGGCAGTGAACGTGACCGCAGTTCCTTACTGATTTCCAGCAGAGGGCACTTTTATCCACACACCTGCCTGCCTTACCAAAGTCCGTGCCATGCTCGTTCTATACTCTGCCTCGTTTTCATTTGACTCCCCTTATAGATATTCCGTGCCAACGGCCTTGCCGCCGTGGAAACACCGGTTCCCGTCAGATCACCGAAGTTAAGCGCTGTCGGGCAGGGCTAGCACTTGGATGGGTGACCATCCGGTCTGCCGAGGGCTGTTGGCAAGCGGGGTGCACTCAGCCCTTATGAGACAAACTGCGAGCTACTTGATTGAGAAGTAGCGGCTGCGGTCTCGGAAACTGACATGCGGCTGGGAGAGCGGTGTGTTGACCACATGCCTCTCCATATCCGCATCCAGTGACGCCTGTGGGCTGAGGATGACACGGCGGCCGGTCGGTGCCTTTGGGCGTTCATGGTCTGTTCGGGAGGAGTTTAGTTTTTATAGATATTCCGTTATTTCCCTAAATCACTTAAAGCAAATGCCATGATTGTTCCTTTGAAACGGAGGCATCTATTTCCTTCCCCTATTTCTCCCCAGTTCGAACCTGGGCTCCATCTCTAATGATCTGGTCATCGGCGGGACCTGAAACCCTAATATGCTTCCCTTCACAGTCGAAAGAGTCACATCTGCCAGTATGTAAACCCTGATGTCATTTCTGTTGGATTTGAGTGAAAGGGGTCTACTTTATTAACAAGTTGCTGCGTCGTGCCACAGCTACGCCAAGTCGTCGATCAACTTTCCCAGTAAATATGCGATATGAGGCGGTTTTACCAGCCTATAGAAGGGGAAGATGCGGAGAAAGTGACAAGTGTGTGGCAACGCAGCGACAAAAATTTGAAGGAGACTGTGAAGTAAGAGTAGAGAAACAACTAAAGGAGTTGAAAACGAATATGGCGGCAGGTCCAGATGGAATCCCAATTCGATTTTACAAAGAGTACTCTACAGTATTGGCCCTTACTTAGCTTGTATTTATGGCGAATCTCTCGCCCGGCTCAAGTCACAAGCGACTGGGAAAAAGCGCAGGTGACTCCTGTACATAAGAAGAATAGCAAAGTTACAGACTAATATCCTTAACGTCGCTTTGCAGTGGAATTCCGGAATATATTCTTAGTTCGAGTACAATAAATTTACTTGAGGCGGACAAGCTTATGTCCACGAAACAGCACCGTTTGAGAAAGCATCGCTCGTGTGAAACTTAGCTTGTCCTTTCCGCACACGATATACTGCGAAATATGGATGAAGCGACACAAGAAGATTCCATATTGCTAGATTCCCGAAAAGCATTTGACACGGTAATCCACAGCAGACTGTTAACCTTAGCACGGGCATTAGGGAATGGTTCCCAGATATGAGAGTTTCTCGAAGACATATTAAGTAATAGAAACCAGTAAGTTGTCCTCGACGCTGAGGATTCATAAGAGACAAGCGTATTGTAAGTAAGAAATTAAGTAAATCTGGGATGGTGGGTGGAGGGGGGTTTAGGTCAGATGATTGGAGAGCCACAATTTTTTTTTCAGATTATTTGGTCACTAAATAAACTGGTTACAAGTTGCTTGGAAGCGGTAGATGTGTGACACGTTGCTCATCTTGCTGGAAATAACCTTCTGTAAGTACGACGTCATCCAGCTGCAATATATTGAAGATACCCATACAAAGTGTAGAGTATATGGTAGTATCAAAGAAAACGAGGCTAATAATCCTGGCAGCTGACACCGCACACCACATACCACCGTTTTCATCGTGCAGTGCTATTTCGTTCATCATGTGGCAGTTTACTCCAGACCAGTAGCTGGTGTTCTGTGTGTTGAGGTAACATGACAGATGGAATCGTATCTCATCTGTAAACCAAGAGAATGTCCGACTTTGAATAAGAAATCCGTGAAACCTTCGACATAACATATTATTTTCTCATAATCTGTTTTTTGCAGTTCAATCCTGTGCAGTTGCATCATGTGTGCTCAGTATGGGCGCAATGCTGATTTATTCGCAGCTCTATAACATTTGCCATATGATATGCCTGCCTCCTGATTCAATCGACGCAACGATTTCCTTGGAAAGTTCCCCTAGCGTCTTCGAGTGGTCTCTATGCAACCTGGATGTAGAAGTCTGGTCTCTGAGTATAGAACAGCAACGTGTCTGCAGATTCATCTGCTTTTACATCGTCCGCCATGTTGTAGTTTGGCAAACAAATTGCTATCGGTCTGTACGTGTCAGAGAATTGCAGATTCATTTCTTGTTTTGAATGTTATGTCAGTATGTGATGTAATAGGGTGATGTGGGAGTGGAATCGAAAAGTATTTTCTTTACGTGTTCTAGTGAAATTTCCTAGCAGCCATGCTGTAGCCTGGCAAGTAACGAAATATGAGTGTCTATGGCTGGCAAGTTCAGACAGGTGAAGTTCAACATCCAGGTAGTATACTGATCACTGGTTCGAACATTATGAGTATCCTCTGCACTCAGTGATGGTCTGTGTTTACCACTGTCACTGTTTAGTACACCAGCTGTCTCCAGCTTCCTTAAGCCGTCGGCACACGGACCGTGTAGTCGAACGTTAACGTGGAGCGTGCCAAGTTCAACGTGCTGCTGAACGCTCAGGAGCGATGCGACTTGTGCATACGGTACGTGGGACCCAACGTGGTATACGCGATCGCAACGCAGTCCAGCGGCAGTTGAGTATGTTTCTAGTTTGTAAATCACACTCTTTACTCGACGGGCGCTCGTTAAATTCCCACGTTAGCTCTATTAAAACGCACATTTCCTCCATCGCCCACGAAAAGGAAAGTACCATGTCTAATCAGTGAGGACAGAGGCTAATAAAAGTTCCACTACAAACAGTGTGGTACAAATATGGAATACTTCTCCGCATAAGATAAACATTATTTCATCATTCCCACATTTTAGTAAAACACCAAGGTCAGTCTTACTTGATCACTGTTCCTTCCCAGTAGCAGAATCTTTGCAACATGTGAATTACGAAGCGTAAAAGAAGAAGGAGCAAAATATCTTTATCCAAGTAGCGCAAGCTGTCCTGTAAATTAAGCCAATCGAACAAAGTCACCCCTCAGAATAGGTGAACTTATATTTACATAACATCAAATACTATACCATATACTTATATTGAACTAATAATAAAGTATCAGAACCTAATAAAAACGCGAATGTTAGGGGGGAAAAAATTTGGTAGTGTTAGGACGCGAACCATCGCCCCAATTACGAATGTGAAAACTGACGCTACTCACTACGCTACATCAACAACACACGCATGGTGTCTAATCATATTGTGTTACACCTTGCTAAAAACATTACTCGTAGATAATTATGTTATTAACTGAAATTTAATTATAACAAATTGTACCAAGAACATTGCGTTCTGGGTGAATGTTCAGTGTGTCGCTGCCTTCAAATAGCCTACTCTCATAATTCGCAAGTTACAATAATTCTTTTGCCACGAATATGATGTTTCTCATTATTTTACTGGATCGAATCACACAGTTAACAACGGGTTTTCCAGTGATTCTCAGTTTGCTGGTGCTCACAAACGGCATATATACATATAGGCTTGAAATGAATGCCAATATGGCGCCTCACAACTCTGTACTGAAGGGAGACGGCTTGCGTGTGACGTAGCTGGCGTTGTGCCATCTCATTGGTCAACGCTCAGACGCACGCTCAGAATATCTGACATGCCAGATATTGCTCTGCACGTGCAGAAAGACTCCCGAACGTACTATTCCGCGCTATGACGTCAGAAACTCGGCACGCTCAACGCTCAACGTTCGGATGCACGGTCCGTGTGCTGACGGCTTCACAATCGATAAAACTGTTGCTTTTGTTGGAACATCGCACACACTGAATTCTGTTCGGAATTCTCGTTGTGTTGTAACAAATGAGCCTGTCTTCCAGTAAGTTTTCACAATAAAAGCCCGCTCTGGAAATGTGTACTTCATGTTTCTGCCAGGTAAAGACTGCGAACGAAGCACTAATTTGCTCGTTATTGTCGCGCGGCCCGATACACACACTCAGAGTTCACAAACTGCGACCGACGAGGGTACGAGCGAGCTGACAACGCGAACAAGTGTGGCATTATACCGGACAAAGGACCTCATGCGCTGAAACAACAATCAACTTGACAACAACTGGCAGTACTTCTGATTCTGCAAGAGCTTCTGAGATCATTGAAACAACTTTACCTTCTCTACGTGCTTTCGGTAAGAAATTATGACGCACTGAAATAGTTCGGGTTTATATGGATCGCTCAGTAGTACAGATCGACACGCGTGGTGGTGCCGGATATGGCGACGTGAAATTAAAGAGATGCGCTTGTAGCCAGGAGAATTTGCGTGTCGTAGGTGTAGCGTATGTGGAAAGGCGGAGAAAGGGAACCGCAGTGAGTGGGCGGGGCCAGACGTCGGCAGCGACTGGCGGCCGGCCCGCGGCCACGTGACGCCACGCGACGCTGACGTCACGGCCGGCCTCGCGCCGCCTTTGACGTCACGGAGCGGGTGGCGCGCGGACCTTGCACTTGCCGCTGCTGCCCGGCTTCCGTGTCCGCGCGGACGCTGGCCGCGCACTACCTTCCATCCGCGCACCGCGAGGGCGCCGGCTGCGATCCCCCGACCCTCTGAACACTGTGTTCACGCTGTACCAGTTTCTCACATACAGCAGCGTTTATCCTATCAGATACACCATGACCGTTCCTCTGGCTTCTGCTTCATATCTTGTGTCATTGTTGTTGTTGTTGTGGTGGTCTTCAGTCCGAAGACTGGTTTGATGAAGCTCTCCAAGCTACTCTATCAGAGGTGTACACATTCCGCTTTTAACCCACCCGTGCTTGCCCGTTAGCCAGGCAAGCTGCCGCCGACGTCAACCGAGGGGGTGTTCTGCGATGGACAGTTGCTCTCAACTGCCGACGTCTCCTTCCACAACTACGAGCTGGCCTCTTAGATCACCGTTTACGAGCACTCGACCTTCTGCAACGCACACAACACGTAAATGTATACTACTGGCCATTAAAATTGCTACACCATGAAGATGCGGTGCTACAGACGCGAAATTTAACCGACAGGAAGAAGATGCTGTGATATGCAAATGATTAGCTTTTCAGAGCATTCACACAAAGTTGGCGCCGGTGCTGACATGAGGAAAGGTTCCAACGGATTTCGCATACTCAGACAGCAGTTGGCCAGCGTTGCCTGGTGAAATGCTGTTGTGATGCCTCGTGTAAGGAGGAGAAATGCGTACCAGCACGTTTCCGACGTTGATAAAGTGCGATTGCGGTTTATCGTACCGTAACATTGCAGCTCGCTTTGGTCGAGATCCAATGACTGTTAGCAGAATATGGAATCGGTGGGTTCAGGATGGTAATACGGAACGCCGTGCTGGATCCCAACGGCCTCTTATCACTAGCAGTCGAGATGACAGACATATTATCCGCATGGCTGTAATGGATCGTGCTGCCACGTCTCGATCCCTGAGTCAACAGGTGGGGACGTTGGGGACAACAACCATCTGCACGAACAGTTCGACGACGTTTGCAGCAGCATGGACTATCAGCTCGGAGACCATGGCTGCGGTTACCCTGACGCTGCATCGCTGCACCTCCAATGGTGTACTCAACGACGAACCTGGGTGCACAAATGGCAAAACGTCATTTTTTCGGATGAATCCGGGTTCTGTTTACATCATCATGATGGTCGCATCCGTGTTAGGCGACATCGCGGTGAGCGCACTTTGGAAGCGTGTATTCGTCATCGCCATACTGGCGTATCACCCGGCGTGGTGATATGGGGTGCTATTGGTTACACGTCTCGGTCACCTCTTGTTCGCATTGACGGCACTTTGAACAGTGGACGTTACATTTCAGATGTGTTACGACCCGTGTCTTGACCCTTCATTCGATCCCTGCGAGACCCTACATTTCAGCAGGATAATGCATGACCGCATGTTGCAGGTCCTTTACCGGCCTTCCTGGATATAGAAAATGTTCGACTGCTGGCCTGGCCAGCACATTCTCCAGATCTCTCACCAACTGAAAAGTCTGGTCAATGGTGGCCGAGCCACTGGCTCGTCACAGTACGCCAGTCACTACTCTTGATGAACTGTGGTATGGTGTTGAAGCTGCATGGGCAGCTGTAGCTGTACACGCCATCCAAGCTCTGTTTGACTCAATGCCCAGGCGTATCAAGGCCGTTATTACGGCCAGAGGTGGTTGTTGTGGGTACTGATTTCTCAGGATCTATGCACCCAAATAGCGTGAAAATGTAATCACATGTCAGTTCTAGTATAATATATTTGTCCAATGAATACCTGCTTATCATCTACATTTCTTCTTGGTGTAGCAATTTTAATGGTTAGTAGACACTTCCTATTCTGCCACCCATGGCCCGGCGCGTGCGAGAGGCATTGGGTTCGTTTGTTTGCCACAGCTTGCTCCGCAAGATAAGGTACGAACCCTCACTCTTACGCGGTGTAGGGGCGGTTTAGGCCTGTATCATGTGCCTGACAGAGCGGTAGCCCTTTTCATTGGCTCTCACATGACGTTGTGGCGCCGTAGTCCTACGTGCCTTACCAGCCTATTGCTGGAGGCCCTTGCACCACACTCTCTCTCTCTGCACCTAACCAAACTTCCGAAGTTCCGCCCTTCTTCTCCTTCTGGCACTTTTTCCTTTAACTGAACTACATCCGTACTGCCGGCGCAATTGACATACACGAAGGCGATATATGGTTTCCTTCAGCAGTGCAAGTGACCGAATGTGGTTGAAGGGAAGCTTCCTCAAGTCGACTGGCGTGCCGTTTGGCGATGGGCGCTCCTTATCTTGACACTGACATCCAGTCTGCATGGTACCTTACTGTCAATGCGAAACAAGTATGCCAGTCACGCCTTCACAGGACTCACCTCGCAGACACCCGGTTGTGTGTCGACTGTGATGTTATGGACACAGACGAGCACCGCCTGGTGTGCAAATGGGCGAGAGGTGTCTAGTTCTTGGTGCGAGAGATGTTGTCCCTAATTACCCGTACGACTCCTCATCAGATACCTACTCAGCTGCTCTTCTTTCCGGACGCGGGATACTTCCCACAAGCAAAGACGAACTCTGTGAGGTGGATTTGTGGACACACAGCACACCACCTGTTTGCTGATGGCGAGAAAACTATCCTTGACTTTTGGCAGTTCCTTAATGCAGTTGTCCGCAATCCAGAATACAGACAATTTTTCTCCAATTTCCTCTGCAGTGTCTTCCTTAACCCACCCCAGAGTTTGGGTGCTCCTGTCATGAAGAGTTGATTTCCGCCTCTTCCACACTTAGAACCGGTGTAGTCACTGACAACAGCAATGTTCTTTCGAATCTATATATATATAAACAAAAAAGGGACAGGCTGCTTTAGTCCCATCCAAGCCAAGCTATTTCCAACCCAAGCAGGCTATAGGAATCTTGAATGAGATTTTCACTCTGCAGCGGAGTGTGCGCTGATATGAAACTTCCTGGCAGATTAAAACTGTAGTGTTGACAGAAGAGCCAACACCGTGTTGCTAGAGGAGGCCGAAATACACGCGTTTAAACTCACGCAGATTGGCGTGAGGTCTGGAACAAGGTAAAGTAATTATCCTATAAAGATAAGAACGTAGTTCTTGGAATACTTAACTTTAATCCACAATTGGAGAACATCGCTCTTGTTTAGACGTTATTACAATCTCAATATACTGGTAATGGCGCCTTGCTAGGTCGTAGCAAATGACGCAGCTGAAGGCTATGCTAACTATCGTCTCGGCAAATGAGAGCGTATTTGTCAGTGAACCTTTCCTAGCAAAGTCGGCTGTACAACTGGGGCGAGTGCTAGGACGTCTCTCTAGACCTGCCGTGTGTCGGCGCTCGGTCTGCAATCACTGACAGTGGCGACACGCGGGTCCGACGTATACTAACGGATCGCGGCCGATTTAAAGGCTACCACCTAGCAAGTGTGGTGTCTGGCGGTGACACCACAAAAACTGTGTGCCCGACCGAGACTCGAACTCGGGACCTTTGCCTTTCACGGGCAAGTGCTCTACCATCTGAGCTACCGAAGCACGACTCATGCCCGGTACTCACAGCTTTACTTCTGCCAGTTTCTCGTCTCCTACCTTCCAAACTTTACAGAAGCTCTTGCTTGACTGCCCATCTTACAGGTGCGCTGCGCTACGTAGCAGTTCATTCTATACGCTCTCATTTAAGCGCTATGATAAAATACGTGAATAAGAAATCATATGTCAAGATCGTTAAAATTCCTTTACTGATTACTAGCTTCATCTCATTGACGAACCATCTTCAGATCAATAAAAATTATTACTTAATTCAGTGTGTTTCAGCC
Organism: Schistocerca piceifrons; assembly: GCF_021461385.2. NCBI lineage: Eukaryota > Metazoa > Arthropoda > Insecta > Orthoptera > Acrididae > Schistocerca > Schistocerca piceifrons. The sequence continues at coordinate 274,331,551 of NC_060140.1, read as the reverse complement.
ACCAGGCATTACACATCGTCATAATCTGTTTACCTGAATCGCTGTTGACGTCATGTATAGCTAAAGCAGGTCGTCATGTTTACATAATTTAGACCATTAGTCATGTATGCCTCCAGTGCTCATATTGCCACATTTGTGTTTAAATACAAGGACATTGAAAGTGGTAACTATCATAAAGTCCAAGTGTGGATGTAAACATGATTTATCACTCAGAATGGAACAGGAACAAGGAAGTAGCTGCGTTCTTCTTTACAACCATACAAGAAGTGTATGACAGTTAACACTATCAGTCTTCTTGCAATTAAGCACAAGTGTGGCAATATGAGCACTGGAGACATGTGTAGTTGACGTTGTAAATTATTTAAATATGACGACCTATTTTAGTGTGTAAATGACAAAAAGATCTATTTAGCTGAACAAATTATGACAACGTGTAATGCCTGGTGGCTGATACACAGTTAATTAAGAATAATTTTTATTTATCTGAAGACGACTCGTCAATGAGCTGAAACTAGTAAGCAATAAAGGAGTTTTAGCGCTCTTGAAATAGGATTTATCCACACTTTTAAACATAACAGATCGCCTGTCTTCCGATTTAACAAAGTCAAATACCAACGTAATGTTATGAGTAGGATTCGGAACGTTATGGAAAGCTATCATTTACCCGAGCGTCACACAACGAGGCACAATGGAATATACATTCATTTTGGGTCGTTGTAGACCAGAAAATTGCAGATTTTGTCTTTTTCTTCCTTTTCGACCTATTTCGAGCTTATTTATTTATTTCTATACGAACTGTTTTCTCTGCCACTTGTATTGGAACTTATGCCGGTTTACCTATATGGGTATGTATTTTATTTTTTATGTCTATTCTTATCCATTAACTCACCGAAGTGGTTTACCATAAAGATTAAAACGTGGTATGCTCGCAGCAATCAAGCGTGTGAAGCTAGCGAGAAAAGTTGAAGAACACTAATCTTCTTAAATTTGTAAAAACTCCTATTGGACATTCCATCGATCTTGTAATGTCTGTCTTTTCCAGTCCATGATAGAGGGTGTGTATAGTTCACTAATAATGTGAAATACATTAAGTCTTATAATAAGAAGTCAACTTCATTTACTAATTCCTTATTCCACCCGACCTATCTATCTGCGTTACCGGTATTTGTAACACGTTTGGGTAGCAAAAAATTTAAGCAGGGCAAGCTGGAAACTTTTGAAGAAGAAGAGGAGGAGGGAAGTAATTTGCAGGCTCGAAGAACTGTCATCTAATAATACAGTATCGTTACAGATTTTTCGTGTATGCGAATAGTCATAAGCCTGACTGGAGTGTACGTCGATGTGCGTACGTTAGCTGAGGCACACGCTCCTGAGCGAACTCACTATTGTTGCGCCTCTTGCGCGGTGCTAGCGTATTTCCATTAACCACTGTACTTCGGTACACATGTGCTCTTGAGCCTCCATTCCGGCAAGTTGAGCTGCTTTAATGGTTGCGCTAGAGATAGGAGGAAGCAGGCTGGAAGGAGAAATTGTACTCCTCTGTATTCCATGGTGTGCAAGGTTCTGCATCTTCGAATAACTACTACAACCTACGTACTTCTGGATCTTCTTACCGTATTCATCTCTTGGTCTTCCTTTGCGATTCTTATCTCCCCCCCCCCCCCTCCCCCGCTTCCCACCAGTACTAAATTGGTGATCCCTTGATGCCTCAGAATGTGTCCTACCAACCGATTCCTTCTTTTAGTCAGGTTGCACCACAAATTGCAGTTCTTCCCAATTGTACTCAGTACCTACTAATTAGTTATGTGATCTACCCATCTGATATTCAGCATCCTTCTGTAGCACCACATTTCAAAAGTTCCTATTCTCTTCTTGTCTAAACTGTTTATCGTCCATGTTTCACTTCCGTACATGGCTACACTCCATACAAATACTTACAGGAAGGACTTTCTGACACTTTAATCCATACTCGAAGTTAACAAATTTCTCTTCTTCAGAAAATCTTTTCTTGCTATGCAGACTTATACGTGACTATTCTATAGTCACGTTGGATTGATACCACAGCCTGTTGTCAGGTGCAGCAGGCTGAACGAGTCCCGTAAAACTTGCTGGGTTTGCAGGTTTGCCCCAAACTGGCCTGCTTTAACCGCTGCTCTTCAAAACACATGTGCTCTTGATTCTCCGTTCCGGCAGGTTGAGCTGCTTTAATGGCTGCGACAGAGATAGGAGGAGGCAGGCTGGAAGGAGAATTTGTGCTCCTCTGTACTCTATGCTGTGCAAGGCTCTTCATCTTCGAATAACTACTGCAGCCTACGTCCTTCTGGATCTACTTACTGCATTCGTCTCTTGATCACCCTCTACGATTCTTGCCCAACACACTTCCCTCCAATACTAAACGGTGATCCCTTGATGTCTCAGAATACGTCTTGTCAACCGATCCCTTCGTTTCGTCACGTTGTACCACGAATTTCTTTTCTCCTCAATTCTAGTCGGTACCTCTTCATTAGTTAAGATATCAATCCATCTAATCTTCAGCATTCTTCCGTGGCACCACCCATCAAAAGCTTCTATTCTCTTCTTGTCTACATCGTTTATTCCTATGGTCATCTCCATCCATGGTTACACAGCATACAAATGCCTGCAGAAAAGACCTCCTAACACTTAAATCTGTTATCGATGTTAACACATTTCTCTTCTTCAGAATCGCTTTCCTTGCCATTGCCAGTCTACATTTTATGTCCCATCTACTTCACCTATCAACACTTATTTTGTTCCCCAAATAGCAAAACTCATTTACTATTTTTAGTGTCTCGTTTCCTAATCTAATTCCCTCTGCATTTGACAGTATTCTATTATCCTCGTTCTGCTTTCGTTGAAATTATCTTATATCCTCCTTTCAAGACATTGTCGATTCCGTTCAACTGCTCTTAAAAGTCATTTGCTGTCTCTGATAGAATTAAAATGTCATCGGCAAACCTCAAAGTTTTTATTTGTTCTTCCTCGACTTTAATTTCAGTTCCAAATTTTTCTTTGGTTTCCTTTACTGCTTGTTCGATGTGCGGATTTAATATATACAGATTGAATAACATCGTGGATACATACAAACCTGTCTCACTCCATTTTCAGTCACTGCTTTCCCTTCATGCTCCTCGACTCTTACAACTGCAGTCTGATTTCTGCACAAGCTGTAAATAGCCTTTCGGTCACCGTATTTTACCCCTGCTACTTTCAGAATTTCAAACAGAGTATTCCAGTCAACATGTCAAAAGTTTGCTCTAAGCCTACAAATCCTCTAAACGTCGGTCTAACTTCCTTTGACCAATCTTATAAGGGAATGCGAAGGGTCAGTATTGCTTCGCGAGTTTACACCTTTCAGCACATGCTTTGTTTGCAATTGGAATTATGACATTCTTCCAGTTCCAAAGAAAGCAGGTACTGACAGCTGCGAATGTTACCGAACTATCAGTTTCGTAAGTTGTGGTTGCAAATGCTAACACGAATTCTTTACACTGCCGAAATACGCAGTGTAAGTGGCCTGGTTGTTAAATTCTGAGTACATGCAACAATTACTACAGAAAACAGTGGTGATTACAAAATGCTGTGAATAATGTCCCAAGATCGTTTTGTTTTAACGCAGTCTGACATCATTTAAGAACAAATTAACATCGATTAGAAGCACTTTTGTGGGCCATAATTTCATGAATTGCTGCCATTTGCTTCTGACATTGCTCCACACACATGAAACATTCCACTCCTTCAAAAGTCATTACATCAAGGATTATTTGGACTGTAAGGGTTGATTTGTGCCATTATCGTTTATTTGGTCTTTCCTTCATTCATTTTCAAGCCCATCTTCTCTGCACTCAGTTTTGAAACTGAGAATGCACTTCTAGATATCCATATGTTCTACTCCTAAGGTACAAATCATCTGCATATCCCAACAGTTGCATGGACTTATAGTACATAGTACCTCTTGTCTGGATACCGGGTTCACGTACAAATTTTTCGAGTGCCACATTGAAGAGTTGAAGAGTGGGAACGCAACCCTCGTTTTAGCCCAGTTCGTTTGGGTAACTAGGGTTAGTGCCTAGATTGCTCCCTTACAGTACCTTAGGGGTGCCTTGGCGTGACCTCTATCAAACGCACCAACTTCCGAAGCACCCGAAATTGCCGCACTGCCTCATAAAGTTAGCTCGGTTTAATGTGTCATATGCAGACTTGAAATCAATGAAACGAGATTGCACACCAACATTAAATTGGTTGGTCTCTTCTAGTATTTTCCGGAGAATAAATATCTGGTTCACAGTTGACTTTCCTGGTCTTAATCCACATTGATAACTTCCAATAGTGTTTAGTGCTTTCTGCAATGGATGAGAGTCTACTAAACAAGATATTTGACAATAATTTGAAGGCAACATTTTTTATTGTTATGTCTCTGTAGTTGGCGCATTAAAATATATGTCCTTTCTTGTGTATCAAACGTACTATTCCTACATTCCATTTTTCTGGCAACTCATCCTATTCTCAGATGTGGCACAAAATCTTGTATACGCTGCGATTTAACTCAGTTGCTCAGGTTTTCAATAGTTCTGATGTTATATTATCGTTCCCTGGTATTTTATTGTTCTTCAGTGAAGCAATTGCTTTGTCTAGTTTTCCATGAGAGAGGGGAGGGACTATGGCCTCATTATCTTCTTCTGGGTCGATTAGAATCTCTCCAATACGATACTTTGTAACATCTACCAGTTCACTAAAATACTCTACCCAACGTTTCAATATCTATTGGTCGCCAGTTAGTAATTCCCCATTTTTACTTTCCCATATATTAATACGCGGCTTAAAAGTTCTTCTTTCACTATTAATTTTCAGATAGAATTTTCTGACATCATTTGTTCTCCAACTGCCTCCAATTCTTCAATCTGCTTTCTTTCCCATTCCGTTTTCTTCTTCCGATGCAGTTTCTTCTCTTCTTATCTTTTATCTTGACAATTTATTACCTCTAAACATGTATATGATTTCTCAAGCATTTTCCTATAAGCCAGGTTTTTCTCATAACTTATACTCCTACGATCTTCATCAGACCGGGAATTCCTTGGTTTTTTTCCTTCTTTCCCTAGCACATCTTCTGCTGCCTTAATGATAGCGTCCCTGCAGGCACTCCATTCCTGATCCAGAGTACCATTTACGCTATGAAGGTATAGTGCAAGCTTAGTAACCTTCTCAGAGTACTTTTTAGCAAACTCTTCATTTTTTAGCTTTGATACCGAATACTTTCCTTGAGACGTTCCTCTCACTTTTCTCGCGTTAGGTATTCGAGCTCTTAGTTTCGCAGTTACAAGATGATGATCTGAATTCACGTTAACTTCTCTGTAGGTACGTACATCTCGTAAGCTTGAGAAATCCCTGTCGTCAATAATCACACGATCGTTTTGGTTGAAGGTATTGCATACTAATCAGGGAACGCCATGTTGCTTTATGGATCCTTTTGTGTGGGAACATAGTGTTAGTGCAAACTGAACAACTCTGTGCCCATTACCATTTGTGTATTCACGGAAGCCAAGCTTTGCTATTGCTGGACGGTGATGATCTTTTCCAGTCTGTACACTGAGGTCTCCAACAATTGTTTGAACATTATGCACCGGGCATCCGTCAAAGGCTCCCTTGAGATTATTGTAGAAGGCGTATTTATCCTGGTCATCTGCTACTTCTGTGAGTGCATGTACATTGATCAATGGACAGTTTGCCAATCGGGCCATCAATCTCATTTGCGAGATTCCAGATGTCGCACCTATAAAAGGCTACACTCCAGACAACTAACATCGGGAAATCTCCCTAACTCGTCTGTCTCATATACCTTGCGCACGATGTGGAACAGTTTCGTTCTGATATGTTTCCTCAAATATCTTAATAATCCATAGGGATTGCCGTAGTCTTTTAGTTCCTTGCCAGATTCTTCTCGCAGTATCATATCTCTCGCCCGTCTCCATCTGCTCCCTCTTCTCTTGCACAATATATTATCACATACACGACCAACACTTATAGTGGCAGACATGAACATACACAATATACATAATTTTAATTTTTCTCTGGCACCAAGGAGAACATTGTTCTGAATAAATAGTTCAAATCTCCCTGTTTAGAGCAAGACTATTGAGAGGTTTTCCTCGATTTTCAGGCAAATACCGGAACTGGTAAGCTAATTCCATTTATTCCCAATGTAAGGTCTCCTGGCAATAGACAGAAAAAATCGGGAATCTGTAAAGGGCCAGATGTAAAACAGCCCGCACTACTCCTTGGAATGGAGAATGTGCAAAAACTAAAAATGCCACAATGTTGTCTTCAAGTTCGCTTCCCTTGTGTAGTTATTCTTTATAATCCTCCCACGTTTTAGCCTTCACTTTTTGTTTAGTCCTAACTTGTCATCTGAACTATTCATGTTCCTACACCTCTTTGGTTCTTGTTGCAACTGATCATTAATTCGAGGGTTTTCCCTTTCCAATACTGAGAGGGATCCCTCGATGAAACTGACCCATTGTACAATTTCAAACTCACCAGGCACTCTCTTATGGGTTCCTCTAATCCAAACTTGTCCCCGACTTGTTCTTTTTTGCAGGAAGAAATATATGAGTATATTGAACCAGTCGAGGTCCGACATGGCTGTGATTGCTCGCCTTCGTCGGGGACATTTCTTAATTCTGGTGGCAATAAATGGGTCAACCCTAAATCGGCATCTGCATCGTCTAGAGGAATACGTGCAATCGTGGACGAGGTGGATGTGGTCGTCATAATGTTTCCATAGGATAATTTCTCCAGGGTAGACTGATGCGATAGAAGCAATTCGTCTACTAAATTCATCAACCTCGTCCGGTCCTCTGATGACAATGACATCAGTGTAATACCATCTTTCTGAGATTTCAGATATTCGCAAAAGTTCTGGCAACCAAACGTAATTGTGAACAGGAATCTTCGAAGTTCGTCAAACAATTCAAAATGGTGAATATGTATGTCCCTAAGGGTCCATCGGTTGCTCCCAACTGGCAGTGTAATCTCGTAGCTATCCAAATGAAGATTTTCAGCGTTGGATTCGTCACGTGTGCTTGAACTAGCTTGAAGATGGATTGGAAGATATCGGCCAGGGTCTCCATTACAGCTCTGCAAGTAACATATCAGCCAAATCAGCATCGTCTTCTTCTGAATCAGATACTTGGCTTAACGAGCCACCACAACGTACACTTCTGAATAATGGACTATTTGCACAGAACATGCACCAATGGCTATATTGTTTAATATGTGGCGGACATGTTACACCATATGAAAAATATGGTGCCTTGGTTACCATATTAATTTTCATACCAATTAGAAGTGGTTGTAGTTGCTGGTTTTGCCATGAATCTGATAATTTGTATAAGCAATTCTCACAAATAGTATATACGAATTGTTTGTAACTAGCTTCACAAAAAAAAAACATTTCAATTTTAAATCTACTTTGCCAGAATGCAGTAATATCAACAGTTAATGCTGTAGTAAATATACACACATCAAAAACAGTTTTGCATCACCTCGGTTCCGAGAGTCCTGGAACCTGTACAGAAAATTGGAATAGAGATCAACATAAACATCATTTCCGCCCTTTTTATTGCTCATGAAAACCGCACATTGCATGTTGAACCACCATACGGCGAGACCTTCAGAGGTGGTAGACCAGATTGCTGTGCATACCGGTACCCCTAATACCGAGTAGCTCGTTCTCTTGCATTGATGCATGCCTGTGTTTGCAGAGGCGTACTATCCACAAGTTCATCGGGGCACTGTTGGATCAGATTGTCCCACTCCTCAACGGCGATTCGGCGTGGATCCCTCAAAGCAATTGGTGGGTAACGTCGCCCATAAACAGCCCCTTTCAATCTATCCCACGCATGTTCGACAGGGTTCATGTCTGGAGAACATGCTGGCTACTCTGGTCGAGAGATTGCATTACCCTGAAGAAAGTCATTCAAATGATGTGCATGATGGGGCACGAATTGTCATCCATTAAGATGAATGCCTCGCCATATGCTGCCGATATGGTTGTACTATCGATCGGAGGATGGTACTCAAGTATCGTACAGCCGTTACGGCGCCTTCCATGACCACCAGCGGCCTGTGTCGGCCCCACATAAATGTCACCCCAAAACAGCAGGGTACCTCCACCTTGCTGCACTCGCTGGACAGTGTGTCTAAGGCGTTCAGCTTGACCGGGATGCCTCCAAACAGGTCTACGACGAGTGTCTGGTTGAAGGTATATGCGACGCTCATCGGTGAAGAGAACGCGATGCCAATCCTGAGCGGTCCATTCGGCATGTAGTTGGGCCCATCTGTACCACACTGCGTGGTGTCGTGGTTCCAAAGATGGACCTCACCGTGGACCTCGGGAGTGAAGTTGCCCACCATGCAGCCTATTGCGCACAGTTTGATTCGTAACACGACGTCCTGTGGCTGCACGAAAAGCATTATTCAACATGGTGGCGTTGCTGTCAGGGTTCCTTAGAGCCATAATCCGTAGGTAGTAGCCCTTGCGTGTCCTGACCAGACATTTCATCGATAGTTCCTATCTCTCTGTATCTCCTCCATGTCTGAACAACATCGCATCGGTTCACTCCGAGACGCCTAGGCACTTCTCTTGTTGAGAGCCCTTCCTGGCACAAAGTAATAATGCGGACGCGATCGAACCGCGGTATTGACCGTCTAGGCAAGGTTGAACTACAGTCGACACGAGCCGTGTACCTCCTTCCTGGTGGAATGACTGGAACTGATCGGCTGTCGGACCCCCTCCGTCTAATAGACGCTGCTCATGCATGGTTGTTTACATCTTTGGGCGGGTTTAGTGACATCTCTGAACAGTCAAAGGGACTATGTCTGTGATACAATATTCACAGTCACCGTCTATCTTCAGGAATTCTCGGAACCGAGGAGATGCAAAACTTTTTTTGTATGTGTATGAAAATACAGGGAGCGAAAGGCTATTTACGATTTGTACAGAAAGCAGATGGCAGTTATAAGAGTCGAGGGGCATGAAAGGGAAGCAGTGGTTGGAAAGGCAGTGAGACAGGGTTGTATCCTCTCCCCGATGTTATTCAATCTGTATATTGAGCAAGCAGTAAAGGAAACAAAAGAAAAATTCGGAGTAGGTATTAAAATCCATGGTGAAGAAGTAAAAACTTTGAGGTTCGCCGATGACATTGAAATTCTGTCAGAGACAGCAAAAGACTTGGAAAAGCAGTTGAACGAAATGGATAGTGTCTTGAAAGGAGAATATAAGATGAACATCAACAAAAGCAAAACGAGGATAATGGAATGTAGTCGAATTAATTCGGGTGATGCTGAGGGAATTAGATTAGGAAATGAGACACTTAAAGTAGTAAAGGAGTTTGGTATTTGGGGAGCAAAATAACTGATGATGGTCGAAGTAGAGAGGATATAAAATGTAGAGTGGCTATGGCAAGTAAAGGGTTTCTGAAGAAGAGAAATTTGTTAACATCGAATATAGATGTAAGTGTCAGGAAGTCGTTTCTGAAAGTATTTGTATGGAGCGTAGCCATGTATGGAAGTGAAACATGGACGATAACTAGTTTGGACAAGAAGAGAATAGAAGCTTTCGAAATGTGGTGCTACAGAAGAATACTGAAGATTAGATGGGTAGATCATATAACTAATGAGGAGGTATTGAATAGGATTGGGGAGAAGAGAAGTTTGTGGCACAACTTGACTAGAAGAAGGGATCGGTTGGTAGGACATTATCTGAGGCATCAAAGGATCACCAATTTAGTGTTGGAGGGCAGCGTGGAGGCTAGAAATCGTAGAGGGAGACCAACAGGTGAATACACTAAACAGATTGCAGTAGGCACTGGGAGATGAAGAAGCTTGCACAGGATAGAGCAGCATGGAGAGCTGCATCAAACCAGTCTCAGGACTGAATACCACAACAACAACAACAACATGTAGTAAGAGTAAGTGTAATAGCAGACTATTACGTCGATTCTTACTAGAACAACATTATAATAAATGAAAAGCACTATTTTGCTTTTGTTCTACAGTATAGAGTAATGCACAGCATACAGTATTGTTCTACAGTATTACTGTACACTGTAGAACAAAAGCAAAAGTAAGTGTCATGTGTCTGTCCGCGCCATAAAGACTTTGTAAGCGAATTATGCAGACCCGTGGAGTTATATGGTGTGGTAACCCTGCTCTCGCCATCCATGAAGAATGACTTTTTTTTAAAATGTAGGGGTTAGTAATGAAGTTGTGGGTGTCTAAAGAAGGAACTTTTTCACGATGGCATAATAAATGAAGCGAGGTTTGTCCGTGCGTGCCACTACAACCCCGCCACACACACCCGCAGCTCATGGAGGTTATATGGTACGATGGCTATCCGCCATACATGAAGAAGGTTTGGTTTGGAATTGTATGGGCTGGGTTAGGAGATATGGGTATCGAAAGAGGGCATCGCACCAATAGACTTCTTATCCAAACACCGTGAAGGAGCTCGGAATCGGAGGCCAAAGTGGCCGAGACTAGAATGTTCAAGAATGTTGGAAATCGTTGTAAAATACTGCAAAATAGTTTTCCAGAACATTTAACAGTGTCACAGATCTCCGAAGTAATCCAGAATGAAGGTGCATTACTTATAAATTCTGGACACTTTCGGCAAACGCTTCCTGCTATTAAAAAGAAAAAAAATCTGAAGACTTCATTTTCTCGATCTCGAGTGAGGAAAGTACAATTAAGAACATATATGAGAGATCAATTTTCCAGTGATGAAGGATCGAAATATTTTGTTGAAAAACTCTTACAAATTAGTGAAGGCAGTCCCTAGTTGATTGTGAAGCTGGCCAAATTGAACTTAGACATGATTTATGTAACAAGTGTCAACAGCCCAAAATTTCCGAACATGGTTCAAAAATACTCAATATGGTTATTTCAACGAGCCATTTTAGCAGTAATAAATGACGTAGCTGACGATGCTAATTTGAAAATTCAAAACAAGGAATGGTTGTGAACACTAATCGAATAATGTAAATGAAGCAAAAATAACATCAGGAAAAGGTAAAGGGAGAAAAAGCATTTATTTCGAGGACTCCGCTTATATTTACCGTACCGCCGTTTAAATTCAAAATGCAACAAGTAGTATTGGCATTTAGTTTCGCCACAAATACGGCACAAAGACAAACGTTAACATCTTGAAGTTCTAATATGAAAGAATCATGCTTTTCTCTCGGTACTCTATGTAGCTTGCTCTGAGGATGGGAAACCGAAAGAATTATATATGACAAATTGAGTTCATAAACAAGTACTGTAATAGAATCAGTTAGCTGATTGTGAAATATACTGCCGGCCGTAGTGGCCATGCGGTTCTAGGCGCTTCAGTCTAGAACCGCGCGACCGCTACGGTCGCAGGTTCGAATCCTGCCTGGATGTGTGTGATGTCCTTAGGTTAGTTAGGTTTAATTAGTTCTAAGTTCTAGAGGACTGATGACCACAGATGGTACGTCCCATAGTGCTCAGAGCCATTTGAACCATCTGAAATATACTGAACACAAAACAAAGATATCAGTGGTTGTGTCGTTATAGCCGTTGTCTTTTTGGACATGTAAATGTTTGAAATGGTTGGTATCACACTGTGGCGGCCACCAGGACATCTTCCGCCTCTTCCACGTTAGTGTATATGTTAAGCGAAAGGTTCAAGATTTATCTAGCTTTTCGAATGTTTAATGTTAACAAATATCTTGAATTTTCTAAAATATTCTCGAGTGTTATAGATTTTAAAATGTTCTAAAAAGTTCCTGAATATTTTTAAGATTATCGAACGTTTTGGAATGTTCCCGATGTTCTATAAAGAAGTGATTGGCAGAGTACTTTAAATTTTGTTAAATCCTTCAGTGGGTTTTAGAGTGCTAGAGAATATTTTTTAGTATTCGAGAGTACTTTCTAGCGCGACATACTGACATTTTTAGATTTTTTGAATATTCGTTTTTACTTTGTTCTCGAATGGTCTCGGGTGATCTGGAATGTCCACAGAAAACAAATGAAAATAAGAACCATGTGAAGCGGGTCTTTTTGAGCTAGTACCTAATATTAAAATAATCTTTTTATAGTTTATAATTGATTGTGGCACCATACACAATCATTAACCAGGCTCCATGGAGGTAGGGTGCCCTTCCCTATTCCTCCACTGGGGTAATTCCTGTCTGGCGCGTCCACGTCGCGGGGGTGGGCATCCTACACTTCAGTAGGCCGGAGTGCTAGGATGGCTGAGTTCAGGCAGGGAGCCAAATCCCGTGGGGTATAACACGGAACCAATGCCCAGGGTTACGGGTGAAGACCTTAATGGCAGCGTCGGCGGAGAAGGAAGATTTCGGAACGGCGTAGCTGGCAGATGAGACAACCCTCCTTTCTGGGGATTAAATGAGAAGGGAACCACTGCCTTGTGGTGGAGGAGAAACTCCAAAGGCTAAGGGAGACAACCCCAACAGAAAATCCTTCCTTGCGTTAGGCCTAGCAAGCCAGTAGGAAAGTCTTCATATATTGCTTTCAAAACACAGACGAGCCTCGGAACGAACCACTCAGGATTTGACCCCACTGCTTCTTCAAGTACGGGTGCAAATGATGGGAGACCTGATGATATTCATCAGTACAAAAAGATGAAACCAACTGGACTAAAAAACAACCTAAATATTGGCACCCTTAATATATTAACCCTCGATGGAAAAATGGAAGAAATGACAGATGTACTAACAGAGAGGAAGTTAGATATATTGGGATTAAGCGAAACAAAGTGGAAGGGAAAAGGTGAGAAGAATTTAAGAGGAGGAGGAAAACTGTACTGGAGTGGGAATAACAGGTCTGGAAGAAATGGTGTGGCAGTGATGGTGAACAAGAATGTAGAAAGCTGTATTGAAAATGTGAGATATATATCAGACAGGATCATAATCTTAAACCTGAGATTCCAAAAAGAAACACTAAAAGTAATCCAGATTTATGCACATCAAGTGGGATGTAGAGAAGAAGAGAAGATGGACTTTGAAAATGTGTTAGAAAACCATATAGAGAGTGCTAATATAGTGATGGGAGATTTTAATGCACAGGTAGGCAAAGACAGAAAGGGATTTGAGCAAGTATTGGGATGTTTTGGATATGGAGGCAGAAATGAAGAAGGGGAAAGACTCCTGGATTTGTGCCAGAGGAATGGAATGAAAATAGCAAACAGCTGGTTTATGAAGAGAGAAAGTCATGTTATCACCAGATACAGTTGGGATGGAAGAATGAAGAATGTAATTGATTATATTCTAGTAGATAGGGAATGGGGAGAGAAAGTAACAAATGTGAAGGTAATTCCAAGTGTGAGTGCAGATGGAGACCATAGATTATTGGTGGGAAAATGGAAAATGAATCAGTGTGTGAAAAATAGAAAACAGAAGAAAGTGATGAGGATACGGGATTGGAAACTGAAGGAGAGTGAATGTGCTGAGAAGTACAGAGAATTAATAACACAAAAATTTCCAAAAGAAGTTTTCTGCGATGTAGAAAACGAATGGAGTTTATTCAAAGACACTTTAGTCGAAGCAGCACAAAAAGTATGTGGCAGAACATCTGGAAAGGAAAAAATAAGACAGACAAGTTGGTGGGATGATACCATAATCCAAGCAGTTAGAAGAAAAAATGGAGCATGGAGAAAATGGTGGAAAACTAAAAATGACGAAGACCATAAAAGATATATACAAGAAAAGAAGAAGTGCAAAGAAATAGTGGAAACAGCAAAGAAAAAGGCATGGGAAGAGTTTACAAAAAAACTTGAAGAAGATGTGAAGAGCAATAAGAAAATGTTCTATAAAATGATGAAAAATAAAAGGATGGCTTCTGAAGTACCAGTAAAGATGGAAACAGAGGACGGTACCATTATTGAAGATCGAGGGAATATAAAAGATCTCTGGAAAGAACATTTTAAGATGCTGTTAAACGCTGAAGAGCAGGTACATGAGGAAACAACAAATAATGGAGAAATCGAGAGAAGTTGGGAAGGAGAATTAGGACAAATTACACGGGAAGAAATGGAGAAAGCTGTGAAGAAGATGAATGGGGGGAAAGCCCCAGGACCTGATGAAGCATCAGTGGACATGATAAGAGCAGCAGGTCCAGTGGGGATGCAGTGGCTGTATAGAGTACTATCAAGTGTGTGGAGAAATAGTAAAATACCTGACGACTGGAGAACAGGAGACATTGTTCCCATCTTCAAGAAAGGCAATAAAAGACTATGTAAAAACTACAGAGGAATAACCCTCATGAGTCATACAGCCAAGATTTTTGAAAGAATTTTACTAAATCGAATAAGTGAAAAGATAGAAAAGGTGCTGAGTGAAGAACAGCATGGGTTTAGGAAAGGAAGGAACACAATCGACCTGATATTTTCTATCTGTCAACTGATGGAAAAAAGTTGGGAGTATAACAAAAGGGTGATAATGGTTTTTATAGACATAGAAAAGGCATATGACTCAGTTAACAGTGAAAGACTCTGGGAAGAACTGAAGAAGATAGATATAGAAGATGGATACATTAATGATATAAAGACAATGTACAGAGGCCACAATTGTAGAATTACAACACCATTGGGGAACTTTGAATACTTCGAAATAAGACAAGGACTTAAGCAAGGAAGTATTCTATCTCCTGCGCTTTTTAATGTTGTGATGGAGGGAATTAATAGGGCAGTTAAAGATATAGTAAAAGAAAAAGACAAAAAGATGATTTTTGCAGAAGATATAGTAATATGGGGTGATAAAGAGGTAGATGTACAGTTACAGCTTGATGCGTGGAAGGAAATAATGAAAAGGTATGGATTAAAAATAAATAAAGATAAGAGTGAGGTAATGGTATTTGGAAGAGAGAAAGGAATCAACGGAAATATTACCTTGAATGGAGAACCCCTCAAAGTGGTAGAAAGTTTCACTTATTTAGGGAGTGAAATATCTAGGGATGGAAGAATAACTAACGAAATTAATAGGAGGTTACAGAAGGGAGGCAATTTCTACCAAACAATAAAACATCTGATTTGGAATAATGAAGTTTCAGAAAGAGCAAAACTCCTTATGTATAAGAATTATTGCATCCCTATTGTCACCTATGGTGGAGAAACATGGACACTGACAGAAAGGGACTGGAGCAGACTGCAAGCAGGGGAAATGAAATTTCTCAGAGCAGTTAAGGGAAAGACAAGAATGGACAGAGTAAGGAATGTACAGATTAGAAAGGACCTCAAACAAGAAAGTATGAGAGAAGAAATTGAAAGAAAGAGATTAAGATGGTACGGGCATGTTAAGAGGATGCATGGGCTGAGACTCCCCAAAATTATGGAAGAACTAAAGATGGATGGGAAAAGACCTAGAGGGCGCCCAAGGACACGGTGGAAAATGGGAGTGAGAATATCTGTTGAAAGAAGAGGTGTGACCTGGCAGCAAGTGGAGGAAGAAAAGTGGTGGGAGGACCGAGCCAAATGGAGAGGACTCGTCAGCACCCAGACCCGGCAGTAGCTGGAGCGGGATTCGGATATAGATAGATAGTTTATAATTCAGATGCTAATTTCAGTTTCTTAATCATAATGTTTCAATTGTACTATTTTAAAACGTTTTTGGCTGAATATCACGTTGTTTATACCGCTGGCAGCCCAAATAAATAAAAAATCCAGGTCGCTAACGAAGTAGAGTCATCAGCTCATACTTGACAAGAATGAACAATGGGATGAAACGGCAGACGCATTTGTGGGGGAACTATCCTTGTGAAAACTGATTTTTTACGTTGCTTGAAGCTCAGAGGTAGTGTGGACCCTTCAGTCACAGATTAAAACTATTGGCCGGGACAGGACTCGAACTAGGACGTGATCATACCGAACGAGCTATCGAGGTTCAACTCACGGTCTGCCTTTACAGTGTCAGTTTTGCCAGAACTCCTCTTCTAGTGGAGGTAGGCACATGCTTTTAGCTGTGAAGGTAGAGTGTGAATCGCTCGTTCATTGAGTAAGAGCAGGAGCATGATTCTGCAAGAGAGGTGTTGAGGAAGATGGAAAAGTTTAGTGTTAAAAATTGAGAGCGGGCGTTCCAAGCACTGCCAGGAAACTTAACCAACTTCCTCCTACTCACGTCTCGCGAACTGGCCATGACGGTAAGATCAGAGCAATTGGCGCTCGTACGGATGATTGCCGACTGTATGGAAAAGAGTATGGGTAAGGGATAGTGGTGTCCTAAGCACCCTCCACCTTACACCGTAAGGTGATTTCCAGTTTACTGGTGTATATGTGCTTGGATAGCTCATCCGTGTAAACCAAGGTGCTTGTTTCGAGTCCCAATCCAGCACAGAGCGTTAAATTTTTGAGCTTTCGCCACCGGTAACGTTAGAAATACAAGAATTTATGGGTTTCTAAGCGTTCCTAGGTAATTGCGACATTTCGTTCTCTCCAGAAGCGAACCACTCCCTGGAGATATTATTCGCAGATGGGACAAAACATTGTGTGTACGAGCAAATACACTCGACGATGGCTTAATAACATGGAGGATTCTAAAAATAGTTATAACACTGTGTTTATCCACCAGGAAGTTCCTTAGCAGCACACACTCCGCTACAGGTTCATATATTTATTCTGGAAGAGGCAGTTTGTTCTACTGTTAAGTCGTCCTAAAAAACATCTGGTCCCAGTAGACGATGTAAATAATACGAGTCTACAGAATGCTGTTAAATAGACTGTAGACGACGCTTATTTGCTGTCTCTACTAAAGACAGCTTCATCAGTAAAGTGGAATGACGGTAAGAGCTCAGAGTGATGAAGAAATGAGCAACATAATCTTTTTATCGTACGTAAAGGCGTTGTTGATAATTCCTTGACACCTTACATGTAGTATGAATAGAAGCGGAATCAAAGTATTCCGGGTTACATTGTGCTTGGAATTGATCCAGGCTTGTGCTCACTCACATGCGGCATTTTTTATTCTAAATTTTATTGAAAGCTTTTTAGTCCAAATAATTTCACTCTTCCTTCACCAATATCGTGTAATCATGTTCATGTCTCTAATAATAAATTAAGTTTTTACTCGCGCTTCCATTACCTTCAAAGTTCTTTTGTAATCGGTAAGTAAAAATATTTGACTCTGTACTTTCTAGGTTGTTACCGATGACTAGCTCATACAGTTTATTCTAGTATTTGAGATTGAAATTGAGGTAAATACAGGGTGATTCAGCTGCCCCCTACCAATAGATTTTACGCAACGCGAAGTGCCCAAATAAACCATGTGCGAGATTTTCATATTCTTTCATTCCTTATGCGCAAACTATTAGTCCTACAGAAAAATTAAAAGGATCTTTTTGTAGCAAATTGAATGTAGTTAGGTTTTGCACTGGGTTAAATTTTCGCTAGAGGCCGAAGAGGACGTACAAAAGTGACCTTCAAACCTACCTTTACCCCCACACTCATCCCTCAATAGTTATGACTTCTAGTATGAAGTTCGTGGCACTCCCTCTTAAGTCTGTACAAAGATCTCCGACTGCACGAGCTGTTCCCGATATTCAGCCTTTTTTGGTCTCTATTGGTTGGGCTGTTACAGCATCAGGTATTTCGTTAACGTTATTAGTCTGAACACTTCCCTGGGGGCAATGAAAGGAGAACGACTTTTGTAAACGTTACGCTAAAGCTAATTACGTTGAAAATTCGATCCAAACTTAGCCCTTACAAGTACAGCAGTTTCGTAATTAGAAGGCCTGACGAGTGCAACAGTATAATAGTTTATTTAAACTTCACAAATTTTGTTAGGTAAAATTTACACAAACGTAAATTTACCATTTGTAAGTGCTCGAAAAAGCCGTGGGCGTAATAACACCAGCCAATGAAGACTCTAAAAGGTCGAATGTTGGAAATAATTCTTGGTGTGGTAAATTTTTCTACAGTGGTAGGGAGGAGTGTCTAACAACCCTACCACAACAAAGGTCAGCATTTAATAACGATTGTGGTGTTGCTCACGCTGCTAAATACTGCATTTTCGGGCAACAACAGTCATATTATGTGGCAGGATATGTGGATGGAAAAGAAAGATAGAAATAGGTAGTACTGGAGAGTTCAGCCTAGCCCCCTCTCATCAGCAGAAGAAGAAAAATAGAGTAGAATCAGTGACAGGCAGTAGGATAAGAAATAAAAGGGGAGGGCTCAAAAAATATAACTGAGAGCAGAATATCAACAGCCACCCACCAATATAAAATAAACGCAGACATGGCAGAACGAGCGACTGTGATAATCCACCTACAGTAGCTTAAGAAACTCATCACTGATATATATTGTCTATCCCAATATTCACCCCCCCCCCCCAATACAGATCCAATCTAATTGTAGCATTAAAAAAACCTACAATTTGACATGTACAAAGGAAGAAAAGTGCTCAGGGCTACACTGAGTCTTACAAAAACAGAAGAAATATTATTGTAACAGTTAAGAATAAGATGCAAAATATCAAAAGGTGTCACACTAATTCTGAACATGTTATATAGAAAGACAAAATTAAGAAAAATGACAATTTTTACTATCTGTGTGTTGCCTCCATAGGCAGACAGAATGGTTCACCAATAATACACAAAAGAATGATTTAATTCCACAGTGTGGAAAGTCTTCAATTTCATACATCCCAACTGTTAAGTGGGCAAATAAGCAGGCATAGCCTGTTCATAATATTCCAATTTCAGTCTTTCCCAACATATAGGCTCAGAAAATATAATAATAACAGCAACAAAATGTTTTCAGCATAAATGACATCAGCACATGAAGAAAATAGTAGTAAGCACAAAATATGAATGTCAAAATTTTCACCAAAATGCCTAATAACTAACATGAGTAAACTACAACTACAATAGCAAATGTCCTACCACACAAAGAAAATAAAATGCAGAAGCAACCATCAAAATATTTTCTTACATCTAGCCATATATTCAATGAATAGTATGTATATTACATGTCATCAAAATAGAAATTGCATTAAGTAAGCTTTAGTACCATATATAGTTTCCATATCACATGATAGGAAACAAACTTCATAAACAATATAAAATGTGAAAAATTTTCCTTGTATTCCAGGTTATTGAGATTTGCAAATTTCATTCTAGGTACCAGACTTATAAGGTTTCAATTCAGTTACATTTCTCAAACCAAATAATTTCCAAGATTTTCGATAGATTAATCAGTAAGCATTTGGGTGCGGTTCGCAGCTCGTGGTCTTGCGGTAGCGCTCTCGCTTCCCGCGCACAGGGTCCCGGGTTCGATTCCTGGCGGGGTCAGGGATTTTCTCTGCCTCGTGATGACTGGGTGTTGTGTGTTCTTCATCATTTCATCCCCATCGACGCGCAAGTCACCGAAGTGGCGTCAAATCGAAAGACTTGCACTAGGCTAATGGTCTACCCGATGGGAGGCCCTAGTCACACGACATTTACATTTGCATTTGGGTGAGGATTTTCTTTCACCTCAAATGGTCCTATATAAATGTCAAAAAATTTCTTTAATTCTGAAGTCATAAGTTTAGATTTTTCTTTCATTTTAACCAAAGCCAAATCACCAATATTAAAGTGTGAAAACCTGCCTTTTGCATCATGTCTTCTCTTTCTGTAATCTGCTTGTTTTTTCATGGTGTCTTTTACAATTTGTTCTCTCTCCTGAGGTGACAAAATTTGACAGACTGGAAAGTCTATGTGTTCAGTAATAAAGCTAGTGGGTCTTTTGTTAAACATAATATCGAATGGTGAAAAGCCAGTGGATGTATGTTGCAAACTGTTCATTATGTCTTCGAAATCATTTACATATTCAATCCAATTTACATGGTTCTTACTACAATATGTTCTGCACAACCTCCCTATCTCTCTCATATACCTCGCTGCTGGATTACTGGACGGGTGATAATCAAAATATCTTTTATGTTTGCATTTTCAACAAAATCTTTCCATACTTTTGGTGTAAATTGTGAGCCATTGTCTGGCAAGATTGCTTGGGGAGTACCTACCTTATTGAAATAATCACTGGTTAATTTAGATGTAATCTGTTTACTTGTGGCTTTCCTTAATGGATACAATTTGATGAATTTTGAGAATATGTCAACAATTACAAAGATAAAACTGTAACCTCCTTTTGACTTGGGGAGGGGTCTGTCAGCTCTAAATTTTTGCTGGGCAAAATATTTTGCATCATCCCTCTGCATGTTTGATTACTCACCTTTACCCTTTGGCATCGGTCACAGGCTGCTAATTTTTTCTTCACTCTTCTGGCAATATTATAAAAATAGACTTACCCTGAATCTTTTGTATGCATTTGACAGAACCACAATGTCCAAAGCTCTCATTTATGTACTTAATTAATGTGTCTATGTGCTGCTCAGGCCAACATAATTTCCAGTCATCCAAATCAGGTCTTAATCTTCTGAACAGAATCCCTTTGTGTACCTTATAATAATCATCTACCTTTTGCTTAACTCCCAAATAACTTTTTACCAATTTCCAATTTTCATCATGATTTTGGTTTCTCTTAATGTCATTACAAATTTTTAAAATTTCTCCTTCCTCTTTTATCCCCTTCAAATACATAATTTTGAAATTTTTGTCATCAATGCCTGTTTCATTATCAAAATTTAGCCCAATAGGTGACCTAGAAAGTGCATCAGCAATAACATTTTCCTTCCCTTTAATATATTTAATTTCATAATCAAATTGTTGTAAGAATAATGCCCATCTGGTGATTCTACTATGACAAAGCCTGCAGTCCTGTAAGTAACTTAGTACTTTGTGGTCAGAGTAAACAATTACTTTGTGTCCAACAAGATAATTTTTAAATTTGTTGAAAGCCCAATATATAGCCAAAAGTTTTTTTTGAGTCACAGTGTAAGTCTTTTCATACTTTTGTCACACTCTACTAGCAAATGCAATGGAATGGTGTTCAATATGATCTCTTACTACTTTTTCGTGAGATAAGTGTGCTCCTAATCCTGTATCACTGCTGTCAGTCATCAAACAGAAGGGTAAAGACATGTCAGGCCTATATAGAATTCTGCTCTGTGAAAGTTGTTTCTTTATCTCATCAAATGCTTTTTGACAATCAGATGACCAATCGCAGACACTATTTTTCTTTAATAGATCACATAAACAAGAAGTATTCATAGCTTGAGTACTGACATATTTTCTGTAAAATCCAGCAAGACCAAAAAAAGATTGTTTTTTATTTTTAGGAACAGGAAAATTCGCTATAGCTTCAATTTTTTCTCTGTCGGGTTCAATCCCCTTTTCCGAAATAATGTATCCTAAAAATTTCAATTCACTTACTCCAAATTTACATTTTTCTAACTTTAACGTCGTACCCCCTTCCCTTAATTTTGTACCCACCTGTGTTAGCAATTCAAAATGTTCTTCCCATGTTTTTCCAGAAATTAAAATATCATCTACATATACAGCAAGTTTAGACAGTAGTTCATCCCCCAAAACAAGATCTAATGCTCTAATAAACTCAGCAACAGAAACAGTTAGTCCAAATGGTACAACACAGTAATGATAACTTTTTCCCCTGTATAAAAATGCAGTGTATTTTCTAGAATTTATTTCTAAAGAAATTTTGTAAAAGCCTGAAGTTAAGTCTAAGCTGCTCATGAATTTCACACATTCAAATTTATGCAGCAGTTCATCTATGTTTTCTGGATGATCATTTTCTCTTTTCAAATATTTGTTAAGGTGCCTAGAGTCAAGTACAAGTCTAACACCACCTCCATGCTTGGTAACCACCACCAAAAGATTATTATAATCACTGTTCCTTCTTTCGATTACACCCCATGCTTCCATTTTTTGTATCTCACTCTCTACTTCTTTTCTTTTTGCAAAAGGAATACTATAAGGCTTGAGAAAGAAAGGTTCATGATTTTTAAGGTGTAAAGTGCATTGATAATTCTTGACTCTTCCAGGTTTTTCATTGAAAACATCTTGAAATTCCCACAATAAATTTTCCAACTGACTCTTTTGATCACTGTCCAAATTAATTGATTCCTCTACTTTGCTTTTAACTAGGTATTCATAATTTTGACCAGAAAAATTTAGCTCAGATTTGTCATCAAAACAGTACAAATTCTCTTCATAGTCTATTATTTTCCTGACATGATTGGAACCTTCTCCACAGTGTATAATAAACAGTTGTGTACGCACAATAATATTGCTTTTGGGTTCACACACAATTAACTTCATCTCACTCCAGCTAAATGCAGCACTTACCTTTAAAACCCAGTCCATGCCAAACAATATGTTCTCTTCTAAACTTGGAATAACAAGACAACCCTGCTCAAATTTTACATCTTCTATTTCGAATGATAAAAATACTTGACTTTTGATGACTTTACTGTGTTTGCCTGTAGCTCCTTTTATCTTTACTCCCATCACAGGGGCCTCAATAAAATCAACACTGTCTTTAATTTTATTTAAAAAATTTTCTGAAATAGCTGAAGTATGACTCCCTGTATCAATGAGACATTTACCCTCCCAATTTTTTACTTTAGCTTTAATGTATGAGCACCCTAATTCACATTCTTCTACCTTTTCTTTTAATGGTTCATGAAACACGTCATTGTCAATTTCTCTAAAATTACCCTCATTATTTTCCTGGTCAGTTCTTAACAGCTTCACACACACATTGTCACTTTCATTATCATTATCTATGGATACAACAGGTTGAGCATACATCAGATATTCATTACATTTGCCACCAGTGAGGATATAACCATCTACAAGTTTTAGCTAAATAGTTCCACAAGTCTTCGCTATCTGTTTTGTAATTGCAACTGTTCCATAATATTTTTAAAAATTTTTCACCTTTTCCTTCAGAACTTTTATGTGGGCTTAAATACTTCATACTATTAGCTGGCACAACATTACAGTCCTCTGCTGCATTAAATTGGTTACACTGACTTACCTTTACATGTTCTTCAGATGCATGAGTCTCCTCCTCCTCTTTACTAACCACACTTACCTCATCACTAACCACACTTACCTCATCACTAACCACACTTACCTCATCATAATACTCACAATTATCAACTTCATTATCACATAGCTTCACTTCTTCACTTGAAATAATCTCGACGAATACCTGATACTCACCTACAGCATTAATCTCACCATTACTTACTTCCGTACAACTCTCAACAACATCATTAGCTTCCATATTTTCATCAAAATCAAATCTTTCCTTATCATGCATCCTATCCACAGTCACATTAAGTTCCATCTCTCTCTCATCACAAAACTTTTCATTTTCATTAAATAACTTATTTAAATTAGAGCTGTAATATTTGTCAGATACTTCAGAATTACATAGATTATCATTCTCTATCCAATTATAAAATTCTGCCACAATTGCAATATCCTCATCTGGCTTGTTCTCAGAAGTAGTTAACTTACTGCTGTCAACATTATTATTTTCTCTTATTGTATCCCAAAATTCCTGATCAAAATTTAAAGTATTAATTTGGTGTTGAATGTGAGCGTCTGTTATTTGTGGTGTGTATTTGTTTTGTCTTCCACTGGTTTTATTATAATAATAAGTTACATTTGTCCTTCTTCCTCTATCTGTAAATTCCCAGTTGTTATTGTAGGTCCTATTGTGATTACATTTTATCGCCCCAAAACTGTGGATCCTCATTGAGGCAGTCCAGAGTTTTCCTTCCTGTTTTCTCTGTTGTTTGATCTCCAATTTTGTTCCCCCCCCCCCCCCTGTTTCTGTCATCCCATCTGTTTCTATTTCCAAAATTTCTATCCCTGTCTCTGTCATTACCATTACGATCCCAATTATTTCCCCTGTGTTGTTCATATCTATTGTCTCTGTATTCTCTTCTCTCTCCATACCTGTTTGAATACCACCCCCCCCCTGTTGGTGTTCACCATTGTTAAAATTTTGCATATTCCCTCTTTCTAATGCCCTACCCAATTTATCCACATATTTTAATAATTCTTCCTCAGAATCATCAAGCCCATGAACTAAATCTCATTGCAATTTTTCAGGTAGCCTTCTTTTCAGCACATCTGTTTGTGCCATTTCATCAAAAAGTTTATCTAAATGTATTAATTTTCTCAATTGATCTTTACAAAATGCTTTCATGGTGCTCACTCTCCCTCTGAAAATAGGTCCATTTAAAAATTCAGATTTAATCCTCCCCTGTTCAGATTCTGACCAAAATTTGTTTAAGAAGCTTTTCTCAAAATTTGCAAAGATTTCCCACTGATTTTGGTTAGCCCAGGATAGGGCCTCCCCTTCAAGAAATTTTTTGACAAATTTAATTTTTGAATTATCAGACATTCCTGGCACAAAATTGTCCTTGCAATGTTGCAAAAAATCAACTGGGTGCAAATTATCACAAGGAAAACTTTTCACTAACAGGTTCGACCATGCTCGCCCATGACTGTACAAATTCTTGTTAACAACATATTCTTCAACTTGATTTATTTTAGTTTTCAATGTGTCTAATTTATTGGTAAGATTTGATCCTAAACTGTCGACCTTTTTCTCAACACTACTGACTGCATTAAAACTGTTTACTTTCAAGTCATTAAATTTTTCATCTAGTGATTCATTTTCATTTTGAAGTTATCGAATTTCCCTGGCTCTGTTACTATTTTCATCAATGAATTCATTTTCAAAAACAATTACTTTTTTCTCCACATTGTCTACCCTCCATTCTACCACCTTCACGTTACCTTCCAGTGTATTTTTGACCTCAGTTAACACAGTTTTTATTGCATTTAATTGCTTATTCAAATTCTCCCCTAACCTTTTGTCAATTTCAGCCCCCATTTCAGATCTTAAATTATTTATGTTTTCAATCTACTTACTCAGAAGCTGCATAATTAATTATAACTTATCAATTTTTGGATCCCCCCTACTATTTCTTCTCCTTCATTAATTTTATCCATTATTAACTGTTAACAGAAAATGAACCACTAGAAATGACAAAACCAAATTACAAAATTCGTTAGAATTTATACTTAACTTATAGCTGAAGTCTTCTCCGTCGGAATCCAGTCGTACTGTTTACTTTAAATCCTTTGTCGTCCCATTCTTTTTTTGCGTCCATTTTTCGTCCTGTGGTTGTCTCCTTTTGATTGTCAGGTTTTTGTCGATGTTTTTCATAACAGATTCACTATGTACTTTTCCAGAAACACATCTACAGTTAATTTTTGAATATTTGGTGATGCCTATCCCGGCTAGAGCACCCACGTTCTGACAACCCTACCATAACAAAGGTCAGCATTTAATAACGATTGTGGTGTTGCTCACGCTGCTAAATACTGCATTTTCGGGCAACAACAGTCATATTATGTGACAGGTGTCATTAGAGCACAGTTAATAGTCATTTCATGTAATAATGAAAAAACTAGGCACTCATCTTTTTGTGTTTCCCACGCTGATCTCGTAAAATCATGGCTCAATCGTTGAAAATCTAAGAGGTTATGATTCCAAGCTCGGATGCAAAGAGGGCTAGGTTATATTCTGCTATATTCAAAAGTTTTGTAGAAGCGCTTCTCAAACCATTCTTGGAGATTAAACCTTTCAAAGTTAGCACAATAGTGATGTAAAAAAAAATAATCAGCACTCCGAATTTAAGTTACACTTCCTTTTAATTGCAATATCACGTGACACACAAATATCACTTCACAATACAAAACATACTTGAAAACATCTTCCTCACATTTTATAAGCCAACTACAAAATGCATCTTTCCAACATGACGTCCAAGACTTGACCTTTTCAAGGTCCGACTCTCTAACAACTCAACAACTAACTAATAGTCGCTTACGCGCCCAAAAATCAGAGTACGTCAAAGATCATAGTGACAAAAGAAAGAATACACATAAGAATAATATCATTGCAATATAAACATATCGATGTATCACAAATGAAATCAAATCTGAATGTTGTCTCAGAAATATGTCAAGTAGTTAACAGAAATACAGTAGAATATTACTGGTATCGAGAGGTTCAGATAAGGTGCCGTAATGGTTACGTAATTCAAGTACAATTACAAGTGCCATCAACAACATAATAAAAATCCTGACTTGTGGGGGCCGAGTGTGGAAGTAGGGGTGCGTTTAAGTTCACTTTTCTACGTTTTTCTTCAATAACTCGAAAATTGAGGTCTCTAGGGATAAAGTATATAGGTACTTCTTCTGACTACATTAAATTTCTTAGAAAAAAATTCCTGTTCATTTTTATTTCTGTATGACTAATAGCTTGCGAGTAGAGAGCAGGAGAATATGAAAATCTCGCGCCTGGTTTTTGGAAGACAATATAACATTGCAGGTTGCATAAAACGACAGCGATAGGGGCAGCTGAATCACCCTGCATACGTTGAAACAAACTGACATAATCACAGGTTGTTCCAAGAAGAATATTTAGAACTCACGTATTTATTAAAGACATACAACTATCAAAACAGGGATACATATTTACGCATCTCACAAGTTTCGATTACAAATATTTAGTATGTCCTCCACAAGCGACACGAACAGTATCACATAAATATGCATGTCCATCGTCACTGATGTTGTAGCAGTACGGATCCGATTCTTCAACTCTTCTACGCTCTGTGGTGGAGTTGGTGCATAATCTTTGTCCTTAATAAAACTCCACAGGAAGAGGTCACAAGGCGTCAAATCCCATGACCGTGGAGGCCAGATGAGAAGTGCCAAGAAGCCGACTTTTTGATGATCAGTCCAACGGCTCGGTAGGGTTTCATTCTGATATTCACTCAGTTGGCGACTCCAGTGACGTGGTGCCCCGTCTCGCCTCGGAAATGACCTGTTTTGTAACACACCAAGATACTACTCACCGTTTACGCTGTTTCCATCAAAGGAGAATGGCCATTAGCAGATGAATGGGATATCGCCTAAAACGCATGGACTTCGAGTGTCTCGTACATATTTAGTGCGTGCATGTGGGTGTTGTAAGCCTCAAATTCGAACAATGTGTTTGTTTACTTTCATACTAAGGTGGAAAGTCACTTCATCACTGAAGACGATGCGTCGTGTGAAAATGTTATCATTGTCAACAGCATCCTGAAAATCGTCAGAAAATACCATACGTCTGTGTCTGTCGTCATGAGTTAGCCATTGGAGAAGGTGTAACTTGTACAGCTTCATAACCAAGCGACGTCTCAAAAAGACGCCAAATTGTTGTCCTAGGCAGTTATAACTCCGACATTTTCGTAGGGAATGTGAGGAAGGCCAGGATTCTTTCCTTTACGTACACGTCCTGTGTCTACAAACCGATAGTACCATCTGCGAATGTTCCATCCATTCAGAAGATCAGTTTGGTACCTCAACCTGAAACCTATTTGCATTGTAATCACGGAATTACGCACGCAAACACAAAATGATTTCTGCTGCGGAGTAGCCGTTTTACAACATGAGACTGTAACCAAACAAACAGAAGCAAACCATCTATTGGGAGTGAATATAAATTAGAGAATGTATTCGTTCCTCCAATAACTGAGCCATAGTTCAGCGATCAATAGTTTTCACAACATAATACACATATTCTTTTTGAAACGTATACGTTAAAACGTATATACGTATATTCTTTTTGAAAAACCCTGTAGTTTAATGTCATGTTACGTTATTTAATGATACTGATTCGTCAGACGTTATTTGCTATTAATAATATATTAATTATTTCTAGATTAAATGCAATTCACGTTTCACCTGACGCCTTTTGCATAAATTAATTAAAATACCTCAATAAAATAAGGTAAAACGTGTCTGGTGAAATGGGAATTGCATTTGTTCAGTTGGACACAGACGTAGTCTAGAGATATATGATATTTCCTCTTTACTTTATTTTGCATTTCTTACAAGCAGTGATTGATTATATACACATTATAGACACCTTTATGTATGTCATTTATCAGAAGCTACTGTTGTTATGTGTTTGCAGTTCGCTTAAATCTTAATTTATGTAATGTCTGGTCTTAGATCTAGGAGATGTCATCCCAGTAATGCTGACATCAGCATCAGCACACCCGAAATTCTCTCCCCTCCCCCCATTTCCCTGAAATCCCTCCCCCTCCCTAAGTGGCCAATGGTGATACATAACGCCATTGTGCTCTCAGCCTATCACCGACATTTCAGTCACTGAAGTGCAAGGTCAGCCCCCCACCCTTTGAGCAATTTTAATTTTTATAGTCTGTTATGTGAGGGCCTTCAATTGTTTTTTGCACTTCAAGGATGAAGGGACTCTCAATACTTTCAAGCAAATACACTCTCCATTCTAGTTTATTGCTTGGACATTTATTATAACCAATTTTTTTATTATTACTCCAATTACACAACATTTTAGTGGGAATCACACAGTAGCAAATAATGACGCCATTGCATAATCTGTAGAATGTTAGTCTAGTGGCACCAGTCCAGAGATGGGACCTGTGCACAAGAGTATATGAACGATCTGTCGCTGCCGTGGCAACATACAAAAGCCTCGTTTATGCTGCAACTATTCCGCATTCAGTTCGCATATCCTGGTGTGATACCATCAGATTGTTTAGATATTTTGGGCACAGGTCCTCTCACTGCATTTAGTGCCACTCACCTAACATTTAACAGACTATACTATGGTGTCATTACTTTTATACCAAGTTCTTATCATTACTCTGTTGTGTAAATGGAGTAATAATAAAAAATAATAATTTGTTATAACAATGACGCAAGTACTGAACTAAAATGGAGAGCATATTGCTTGGAAGTATTGGAGCCCCTTTGTTGTCAAAGTGCAGACAGAAAATGATGGCGCTCACACAGTCGAATTATAAAAGTTAAAAGTGCTCGAGGGGTGGGGAACTGAACTTGCAGACCACTGGCTCAAACATTAGTGATCTCGGCCCCACGGTGATTAATTGACATCACAATGACATCACCATTGGCCGCTGGGGGATTGGGAGGGGGAGGGAATTCAAGGAAATAGGGGAGGAGAGGGAATTCTGGGAATGAAGGTACTGACGTCAACATTACGGGAATGACCTCTGAGTCGAGATTATATAGAACCGGCAGCGATGCTGCTAGACTTAAGGTCTGATAGTAGAGTGCTTGCCTGGAAACCAACATGTTACGGCGTCGAATCCTGATCGGACCACAGACTTTTTTTAGTCTGTCTTTAACCTAGCCTTCACTGCTCAATGATGCGAAGACCTACTAGGAACGACGTGTGATTTAGATTCCACGTTAAACTATAGGTCTCTTTTCCCGCGCGGATGACTGGAGAGCGTTAGTGACACACTAGTCGTCGAACTGTACCTTATTGAAAGACTTGCACCAAGCCACTGAGCCACAGGAAATCATCATTATTATTATGTAATGTTGAATAGAAAGAAAAAAACGTTGAATATGTGACGGTGTTGTCGTTTCATAGGCAGAAGGCACAGTTTACTATGTACTGTTCTTTGTATCCCTGCGCATATGCGACATCAGACGTTGCTTTATATATGTAGTATGAAAACGCACTTTCGTCGGTTGTTACAAGGCTATGTGTACTGCAGAATATATAATTTTCCTTTTATAATTTTTGTTCAGTTGTCAGTTTGGCTTAGTTTCATTACCTTCGTTTATAGATCACAAGAACCCGATCCTAGGACTGGTTTGATGCAGCACTACACATTAGTCTATCCTGCCCAAATCTCTTCACCTTTGTGTAATAATTGTAATCAACATCCACTTCAAACTGTTCATTATACTCAAGCCTTGATCTCCCTCTTCATTTTTTACTCCCCACAGAGCCGTCCACTAACAATAAATATTTCTTGATGCCTCAGGATCTGTCCTATTTTTCTAAGTCTTACTTTACTGAAGCTGTACCATAATGATCTTTTGTCTCTTATTCTATTAAGTATCTCCTTATTAGCTGCTCTGTCTACGCACCTGATCTTCATGCATCTGTTTCACTATATTTCAGATGCTTCTTTTATCTTCTTGTCTGGGCCGTTATCGTCCATCTTTATTTTTCCAGTTATGTTTACAAGCGGAAAAAATTCTTTCTGAAAATAGTTCCGAACACATGAATTCATGTTTGATGTGAAAAAATTTCTCGCTGTTGCCAGACTTCATTTTACATTCTCTTTATTTATGCTGACGTCACTTATTTTTCTGCTTAAATAGATGAACTCGTCTCATGCTTCCAGAATTCCCCCAGCATCACCTGATTTAATTCTAATATTCTCCGTTACCATTGTTTTACGTTTGTTCACGCTAATCTTATAATCTATTCCGGGAGGAATTAACTATTCCGTTCCCCTGACATTCGAAGTCTTCCTGACAGAAACACAATGTCACTGGTAACTTTAAAACGTATATTTCTCCTCCCTGAACTGGAATTCCTTGCCAAAATTTTTCCTTTGTTTTCTGTATTGCTTGCCTAGTGCGCAGACTGATTAACAGAGGGGATAGACAGCAACTTTGTCTCACTCCCTTCATAATTACTGCCTCCCTTTTGTAAGTTTTCGGCCCTTACAGATGCAGCCTGATTTCTGTTTCACGCTTTCGAGATGGAGCCGAGTCTGACAGGCGTGACGTTTTGATTTATTATTTCTGAGTACTAATTCTGTTCGCACCAAATTTTACAGACAGTACCCACTTATGCTACAGAATGTACCTAATGTACCTGCAGAATCATATCATTGTACGACACGTACTTCAGGAAATATCATGTGTATTCCTATCGACCAGAGCACGAGTGTGACTCGGGCCCTCTGTAGCTGCTCTCCATCGATCTGATGTCGTCGACCTCTCTGACGGAAGATAAAATGTTTTTATCTACTGTATATGCCCGACAATTGGTTATATCTATACATGAGATGGAGGAGCCAGAAACATCTTCACTGTAACGGTGACTACATTTCGGGTTTTCATATAATCAATGTTAACTTTTTGCTCAGTCGATCATCCTTCATTTGTTGCTGTGTTATCGAAGACAAAATAGTTAATAATATCTTTGGACGTTAGTTATTACTTACTAATACACACGTAATAATGGAAATCACGTTAGTTTTTTTATTAACAATATTCAATAATAATTAAATGATCATGAATGATTGCGTTTTGTATAGGGGGAAAAGGAGGGTTGATCCTGCAATTATTCTCAGCAATTACGGCAACTAAAATGTCCGTGATTTTTATATTTCGTCACTCAAAGATATTATATGAAGCGCTGGTCCATTACTATACGTTGATACAGTCATTCTAACTTCGTACGCTGTTACTTTCACAGAACTATGTGTTCAGTTCCGTTCTTACATTCAGTTTAACGTCCCTTCGTATAGTCCACAGATTAGTTATTCGGCATGTAATAGAATTGAATATTGAGCACTAGTTTTTCTCGCGCACACAGTTCCACAGATATTCTTAGTCCGTGACCTTACGGCCCGTAAAAATTAACTATAGTCAATTTTCTTGCAGTTTAACAAAAGTGCCCTGATCCCGTCCGTAGCATACCGCACGGAAATGTCCGCTACATCGCAAGCCGCAGCTATGTAAACTTATTCAGAGCGCAGAAAACAAGACAAGAGAACTGACAATATCCGCACATGGTTTATATAGTAGAGTTTAGAAACGAAAGTAGCCGCGTTAAGCCATCTTTAACTTCGCTAAATCGCTACTTTGCTGCGGGCGCTCTTCTGATGAGGGACTATAAAGAGGAGCCCAAAAAATGTATCCACTGTTTAAAAGTCCATAACTTGCAAACTAATTGACGGAGTTGTCTCATTTTTGGTGAAAGTGTAGCTTAAAGTCCAACTTAAAGACATCAGTGTAGGTGTTCGAAATGGTCACCATTACCACCCACACACAAACGATGCCGCCGAACTGCAGCACGAACTACTGACTGCAATGGGTTCGGTTGAATATTTGCACATCAATGTACGATGGATTGTCGAAGTTCATCCAATGGGCGTGGCTTTTGTCGATAAACGACTTCTTTTAGTGTTCCCCACAGGTAAAAGTCCAGAGGAGTTAGGTCTGGGGAACGTGGTGGATACTCCACAGCACCTCTACGGCCTATCCATCTTCCTGGTAGATTTTCGTCGAGATACGCCCTTACACGATTTTCGTAGTGGTCTGGGGCACCATCTTGTTGAAAGTAAACTCTTTGTCTCCACACAAGTCTCGGATGGCAGGTAAAATGGTTGACTGTAGCTTCTGAAGCTACACCTCACCAGTAACTGTGCCGTCAAAGAAGAATGGCCCAATCAAGCCCCGGTAAGACAACCCACACCACACATTTACTCCTGGCAAATTCACGGCTTTGTCTGCATGGACGTTCAGATTTTCTGCGGCCCAGTAGATGCAGTTGTGGCGATTTACTGTACCATTGAGTTGGATCGGTGCCTCATCAGACCACACAATCATCTCTGCAAACTCTTCATCGTTGCGTACCATGTTAGTAAACCACTCGCAGTACTCCTTCTACGATCTGTCTCGAATGCGACGAATCGTTAAACGTGTCGGTGGCTCTGTTTGATACTCACTTCGCCATTTCCGTTGAACCTCATTAATGTTTTCGTACTTAAAATACCACTTCAAAACTGACTTCCTTTCATCGAATGTGAGCCTTGCGCCAGCCATGTTTACTCGAGTAGCTAGGTGTAACTAAGAGCAAAACACTGACTATCTGGCGACTGTCATCTGACGAAACAAAACAACGCAATACAACGCTTGTGTGGCGATTGACGGAACTACAAACTGTTATACTACCAAAGATGAGACAACTCCGTCAATTAGTTTGTCAGTTATGGACTTTTAAGCAGTGGATACAGTTTTTTGGATCCTTCTGTACATCGATAATTTTAATTAAAACTTTTTCAGTGCTATTAACTATTTCCGGTATTATCGATCACCTCTCCCCTGTATGAGAATAAGCCTGACAATATTGTTCTTAACTAAAGGAGCGGTTATACGTCACGAAAATATTAAGTTCTGGACTAACTTCCGCCTCTTTTTTTTATTCCTGTTAGCTTCAACATCTATAAATATTTAATTTTCAATCGTAAATAGACGTGTCCCACTCTTGGAGGAGAAAGTGGTGACGGAGACCATCGAAATCAAATGAAGTGTGTGTGTGTGTGTGTGTGTGTGTGTGTGTGTGTGTGCTTGTATGCGAGGGAGAGGGGAATTGAAGTGATTTACGATTCTGAAAAGCTCGCACTCTCGATTGAGAGCCGAGTGAAACGCTGGCTGTGATAGCCAGCAGCAATGCGATTTCTCTCTGGAAAACTCTCCGGCAGTAGGCACAGTGAATGAAGCCGCGCTTACATCAGCGCGCCATCCAATTGCTGCGGCATTCCTGAGCTGGATGAGACGCTAATAGAGCGATTACCACAGCGCTAGCGCAGCCGGCGGCTGCGTGCCAGCCCTGGCAGGCTGTGCAACAGTCGCCGCCGTCGCAGTTTTCTCTTTTAGGCCGTTTCAAGACCGTAGATGTACGAGAAGAAGGTAAACATGCAGTCATAGGTACTCCGTTAGTTGCACAGGAATCAAACGGAAAACATAACGGGCTGATACAAAAGAATTTGAGAAATGTGTCTCTGACACGGCCCTTAAATTACTGTCTGCTCCTTGTTACACGTATTGTATAATCACAACAACGACCCACAGGTTAGCAACACAATTGTACCTTCTATGCGCGAACTATTACTTGGAATCTCCCTTTGGGGGTGCAGGGGGCGGGGAGCGAGCACTACTGCTGCTGAGGAGAGGGGCGGGGTGAAGAGGAGAACAAGCTCCGCCTCCGTGTACTGCAAGCGAGCAGTGCAGGCAACACAAACGTTTTTCTTAAACTTCCACAAAAGCAGTTACGTGTAGGATAGAGTTAACCGTCAGTTAAATACTTCCGCTATCGAAATTGAGATCACTGTTTGTACTGGCATATTACACTACTGGCCATTAAAATTGCTACACCAAGAAGATGATAAACGGGTATTCATTGGACAAATATATTATACTAGAATTGACACGTGATTACATTTTCACGCAATTTGGGTGCATAGATCCTGAGAAATCAGTACCCAGAACAACCACCTCTGGCCGTAATAACGGCGTTGATACGCCTGGGCATTGAGTCAAACAGAGCTTGGATGGCGTGTGCTGGTACATCTGCCCATGCAGCTTCAACACCATACCACAGTTCATCAAGAGTAGTGACTGGCGTATTGTGACGAGCCAGTTGCTCGGCCACCATTGACAAGACGTTTTCAATTGGTGAGAGACCTGGAGAACGTGCAGGCTAGGGCAGCAGTCGAACATTTTTTGTATCCAGAAAGGCCCGTACAGGACCTACAACATGCAGTCGTGAATTATCCTGCTGAAATGCAGGGTTTCGCAGGGATCGAATGAAGGGTAGAGCCACGGGTCGTAACACATCTGAAATGTAACGTCCACTGTTCAAAGTGCCGTCAATGTGAACAAGAGGTGACCAAGATGTGTAACCAATGGCACCCCATACCATAACGCCGGGTGATACGCCAGTATGGCGATGACGAATGCACCCTTCCAACGTGCGTTCACCGCGATGACGCCTAACACGGATGCGATCATCATGATGCTGTAAACAGTACATTGATTCATCCGAAAAAATGACGTTTTGTCATTCGTGCACCCAGGTTCGTCGTTGAGTACACCATCGCAGGCGCTCCTGTTTGTGATGCAGCGTCAAGGGTAACCGCAGCCATGGTCTCCGAGTTGATAGTCCATGCTGCTGTACACGTCGTCGAAATATTCGTGCAGATGCTTGTTGTCTTGCAAACGTCCCCATCTGTTGACTCAGGGATCGAGACGTGGCTGCACGATCCGTTACAGCCATACGGATAAGATGCCTGCCATCTCGACTGCTAGTGATACGAGGCCGTTGGGATCCAGCACGGCGTTCTGTATTACCCTCCTGAACCCACCGATTCCATATTCTGCTAACAGTCACTGGATCTCGACCAACGCGAACAGCAAAGTCGCGATACGATAAACCGTAATCGCGATAGGCTACAATCCGACCTTTATCAAAGTCGGAAACGTGATGGTACGCATTTCTCCTCCTTACACGAGACATCACAACAATGTTTCACCAGACAACGCCGGTCAACTGCTGTTTGTGTATGAGTAATCGGTTGGAAACGTTCCTCATGTCAGCACGTTGTAGTTGGCACCACAGGCGCCAACCTTGTGTGGATGCTCTGAAAAGCTAATCATTTGCATATCGCAGCATCTTCTTCCTGTCGGTCAAATTACACGTCTGTAGCACGTCATCTTCGTGATGTAGCAATTTTAATGGCCAGTAGTGTAAATAAAGACATTAACGTCCTACGTTATCAGTTACGGTATCAAAATAAATGCGGAATTCGAATTAGGTAAAAGAACAATTTACGACGCTAGGAATGGAAGATAACTTACTGTTTATTTATTAAATTTACTGGATGCTACACATTTAAGCAAAGCTATGATAACATTCAACACAAATGTATAATAAAACAAGAATAAAACAGGCCAATTTTGCTGAAGCTTCTGATAATTTCGGTGTATTAACAGTTTCACTTTCGCACGTAATAGTTTTCTCTGACTCGTCACTCGTACCTGAAGTGCCGACGTCGACAATGCGGTTGTCAGTGGCTACTTCCCTCACACCGTCATGCCTCCAGTACTCCTGCTCAAGCTATTGTACCTTTTTGCAGTAACCCTTCCAGTCTTCCCCAGTAACAGCCCGAAACTTCCAAGAGTCACCAGATTTTCAGATGACATGTCACCTATAATGTGCACTCCCGAAAGAGTCTTTGCCGCGCGGGATTAGCCGAGCGGTCTTGGGCGCTGCAGTCATGGACTGTGCGGCTGGTCCCGGCGGAGGTTCGTGTCCTCCCTCGGGCATGGGTGTGTGTTTGTCCTTAGGATAATTTAGGTTAAGTAGTGTGTAAGCCTAGGGACTGATGACTTTAGCAGTTCAGTCCCATAAGATTTCACACACATTTGAAAATCTAACTCAATTGCATTCAAATCGAAATTATTTGGCGGCAAGCGAATTACTTTGTGGTCCTTTCATGTTGCCAGTATGTCGACTGCATACGACTTCGCTGTCACACCATTCTCCCGAATCATGGAGTACAGAGCCTCCTTTGTCATACTCTCATCGCATTGGAATTTTCTATTCTGCAGCCACTGTATCACAGATACTTGCCTACGGTATTTGGTGGGCGGTTTGTTGAGTTGGCTACTGTGATAAGGTGCGTTCTCCATGATTATTACAGCGTTTGGAGGAAGATTTGGGAGTAGTTCCTCGAATCATTTTACGAAATTAGCAGAATTCATGTACCCATGGTAATCTATCTGGGTTGATTTCGCCCACAACTTTAGCTCCACCTACCTAACGAATCTGTTTTTAGAACCGACATTTCCAACTATTAGTGTTCTGTAGACGCTTCCCCACGCAGTAGCACGCACATCTTTTTTGCCAGCGTTTGTCGCACATTAGGTTACTGTCCATCCAGGATTCGTTCAATTAAAAAATTTCTGTGCCTGCTTCCCTGTTATTTTTGAACTCCACCAGGAACCGGGACCGCCAATGCACAATGTCGCCACGTTCCAATAATAAAGTCCTTTTGTTTTCGATCTTTATCCACACGAAACCAATGAACTTCATCACTTTTCTGTTCAAGACCTGCAGAAGTTTTCTTACAGTGGGCACAATCTTTTGCACAGTGTAAAACTCTTCTATTGTGTGCCCAATGACTCCTTAAAAAAATGGTTCAAATGGCCCTGAACACTATGGGACAACTGCTGAGGTCACAACCCGCTAGAACTGAGAACTACTTAAACCTAACTAACCTAAGGACAGCACACACATCCATGCCCGAGGCAGGATTCGAACCTGCGACCGTAGCGATCGCGCGGTTCCAGACTGTACCGCCTAGAACCGCTCGAATGACAACTTTGTTGGAGTTCAAATGGCTCTGAGCACTATGGGACTTAACATCTATGGTCATCAGTCCCCTAGAACTTAGAACTACTTAAACCTAACTAACCTAAGGACAGCACACAACACCCAGCCATCACGAGGCAGAGAAAATCCCTGACCCCGCCGGGAATCGAACCCGGTAACCCGGGCGTGGGAAGCGAGAACGCTACCGCACGACCTTTGTTGGAGTCATCAACAACTTCTTCAGTTTTCCCGCTTTTTGTCCTAAGTTGAAGAGAATAAAACGCCTGTTTTACGAACTGAAATTGCATTCGAATATTTTCAGGTATGGGTTAAAGTGTACGATTAGTCATTACTACAAGCATCTGTCTTTCTACTGACTCTATCATTAAAAGAGCACACATTTTAAATTAATTACAACCAAATGTGGAGCTATTTAGAAATATTCTCTAACGTAGCTGAAACTAATCATTTTTTGCGAGGAGTTCCTGGGGATACGTCTCGCTGATTCCTGGCAAATTCTCTAACTCTCGCAATACTACGCAGGCTCTTCACAGTGTACGTCGCAGCTCTGAGGGAAGACTGACAAATCGGGTGTAACAGTAATTTTTGGGTTTCTTCATCACTGCAGCACTTCACTACATTCATCATGATTGTACGACAAGCGCTTTATCGGAACTGGAGTCGACGTTAACTACCGCGGTGGGCCAGCAACCGGATCATCACTCATTTTCGAAACAGTGAAAACACAGCTACTACACGCTGACAGCACAGCACATAGCAGGCAACAAAGCAGACGACAAACGCAGCCTACGCCGCACAGTTGGCTACAAGTACAAATCGCCACGCCACGAAATCTCCCGACTGCTGTGACAGCTTCCGATCCGGAACTAGGAGGCCCGCATGCCAAGTTGTAGTTCCCATACAGTACTGCTTATAGCTTGCCCTCACTCATCATCGCTTACGAGCCCGTAACGCTTGTGAGCAGACTTCTGATTCACGTAAGGAGTATTTTTAATTATTTAAAATGTCTTCAGCAGAGCATTTGCGAGGGGCATTTAGTAAGTAATGCAAAACGTTTATTATGTCGTCAAATTTCGGTTGAAAAAAATTCGGAACCGTGGAATATCCCACCCTTATACGCAGTCTTCAAAATGGCATCTGTTACGGAGGTGCATTCCGAGCAGAGAGCTGTCATTGAGAGTCATTTGGCGGCAAACCAGATCATAGAAAATATTCATAGGTGCTTGCAGAATGTCTACGGAAACCTGGCAGTGAACAAAAGCATGGTGGCTCGTTGGACGAGGCGTCTGTCATCACGGCAACAAGGTCGTGCAAACCTGTCCGACCTCCCACGTGCCGGCCTGTCGCACACAGCTGTGACTTCTGCAGTGTTGGAACGTGCGGACACTCTCATTCGAGGTAACGACTGATGATAATCAAACACCTCGTTGCAGGACTTTTGATAGTGTTGACAAACTCGTCCACCAGTCGGGGTACTGAAAGATTTACGGGTGCATCCACGGAGTTCCTCGCTAACAGGAGACCATAAAGAGCAACGTAGGACCATCTGTGCGAAGTTGTTTGCGAGCTATGAGGCTGACCGTGATAATTTTTTCTCGAGAATCGTCACGGGGGATGAAACATGAATCCGTCACTTCGACCCGGAAACAAGTCGGCAATCCGTGGAGAAGCGCCACACGACCTCTTCTCTGAAGAAAAACTTCAAAGCCACAAAGTCAACTGGTAAAGTCATGGCCACAGTCTTCTGGGACATAGGATGCGTTATTCCTGTTTGATGCCTTCCCTCATGGTGCAACGATCGACTCTGAAATGTATGGTGCTGTTCTCAGGACAGCGACCTGAAGTACATTCCAAGACTCTGGCTGCCACCCACGACATGGTGGCGGGAACCTCTACACTCTCTCCTTTCCTATCTTTTTTTTTTTTTTAAATTCTTCTTAATAAAAGAGAGAACAGCCCCCCTCCACGTGGCGGTCACGGGGGGCAACGGTGCAACAGGGGCGGGAGCCGGCGTGAACCTAACTGGGACGATAGTCGGACCCCACAACCTGTCGTAGCAGTCAAGAGGCTGAAACAACAAAAACAAGAAATAAAAAGACCCACCATAAGATAATCAGACGGTGGGTTATTAAATCAGAGTAGCAAGCGAAAAAAAAGTGTTCAAATGGTTCAAAGGGCTCTGAGCGCTACGGGACTCAACATCTTAGGTCATAAGTCTCCTAGAACTTAGAACTACTTAAACCTAACTAACCTAAGGACATCACACACACCCATGCCCGAGGCAGGATTCGAACCTGCGACCGTAGCAGTCCCTCGGCTCCGGACCGCAGCGCCAGAACCGCACGGCCACCGCGGCCGGCAAAAAAAGTGTCCTCAGGAATATGAAGAGACGACGTCAGCGTTTTCGTCGCCACAAGAATGCAAACGAACTTCTCCTTTTCCATGACAATGCAAAACCTGACATAAGTCTGAGCACCCGAGAGGAGCTCACAAAATTTCATTGGAATGCTCTTCCTCACCCACCGTACAGCCAGGATCTCACACCTTCTGCGTTCCACCTGTTTGGTAGGAAGCATTATGTGGATGATGAGGGAGGTTATTGAGGCAGCAACACGTCGTTTCCGACGTCGACAAGTACGAGGGTCACTCCAAAAGAAATGCACACTATTTTTGTAAAAATACTGTTTTCATTCTGCATATGTGAAAGTTTTACAGTGTGTAGATACATCCTTCCCACTTGTTTTCAAACTTAGTTCAACCTGTTTCCTTGAGTGGCGCCGTCACACCACGTCTTCAAGATGGCTGCTACACTTGACGTTCGTCAGAAGCAACGTGCTATCATAGAATTCCTGTGCTGTGAAAACGAAACATTGGGAAACATCCACAAGAGGTTGGAAAAGGTGTATGGAGATGCTGCTGTCGATTGCAGTACAGTTAGTCGGTGGGCAAGCAGGTTACATGATGAAAACTGGCACGGCAATACTGAGGATTGTCCTCGCAGCGGCAGGCCTCGTACTGCACACACTCCAGACAATGTGCAGAGAGTTAATGAATTGGTGACTGCTGACAGAGGCATCACAGTGGACGAATTGTCACGCTACGTTGGGATAGGGGAAGGAAGTGTTTGCAGAATACTGAAAGTGTTGGGGTTAAAAAAGGATTGTGCCAGGTGGGTTCCCAAGATGTTGACAGTGGCTCACAAAGAAACAAGAAAAACGGTATGCAGCAAACTTTTGGAACAGTACGAGAATGGTGGAGATGAATTTCTTGGAAGAATTGTGACAGGTGATGAAACATGGCTCCATCATTTTTCACCAGAGACGAAGAGGCAATAAATGGAGTGGCATCATGCAAATTCACCCAAGGGAAAAAAAATTCAAAACCACACCTTCTTATGGCTACGGTGTTTTTCGATTCCTAAGGACTCTTGCTTGTGGACATCGTGCCAAGTGGAACCACCATAAATTCTGATGCGTATGTGACGACACTGAAGAAACTTGAAGCTCGACTGAGTCGTGTTCGACCACATCGGCAAAAGCAGGATGTTTTGCTGTTGCACGACAATGCACGGCTACATGTCAGTCAAAAAACCATGGAAGCGATCACAAAACTCGGATGGACAACAGTGAAACACCCGCCTTACAGTCCTGACCTGGCTCCATGTGACTATAATCTCTTTGCGACACTGAAAGACTCTCTTCGTGGAACAAGGTTTGAAGATGATGACACCCTTGTGCACGCTGCCAAACAGTGGCTCCAACAGGTTGGTCCAGAATTTTACCGTGCGGATATACAGGCGCTGGTTCCAAGATGGAGTAAGGCAGTTGAGAGGGATGGAAATTATGTGGAGAAATGAAAATATTGTTCCTAAAGGATGTGTCTACACACTGTAAAACTTTCAAACATGTAGAATAAAAGATGGATTAAAAAAAAAGTACTCTGCATTTCTTTTGGGGTGACCCTCGTAGAATGGTACCATGCGGGCATACAGGCCCTCTGGTTAAGTAGCTTAAGGCAGTCACATTGAAAGGAGATTATATTGAAAAATACGGTTTTTTAGGCAGCTTAGTGGGGAATAATATGGTGTACTGGAATCGTGAACAAAATCAACAAGCTTTCAGAAAAAAAAGTGATGTGTTATTTATTAAACGGTCGTCGGAGATTACGAATAGAATGTTCCGCTTTGGGGATGAAGCTGTTTGTCGAAACCAAGAGCTAAATGTGGTTAGTTGGACGGACGTGAGTTCGTAGCTCGCCATGACAGAATCCTAGTCCGGATGTCGTGGTCCTCAGCCTCGTCGCTAGCAGCCCACATGCAGGAGAAGGCAGCGGAGCGTGTGAACGGCCCCGCTCGGCTGCAGCAGGTGCCGTGGCCACGGTGTTTAGTCTGGGCGCCTCTACGCCACAGCGCACCGGTAAATCCATCGTCGTCGACTTCTGGCTGTACGCAGGGGGACTTACCGTGGCTCACCGCGGCGTAGGCGCCGCTGGGGCGCCGGCAGCATACTGTGCCTGCCGACGCCTGGGGCGTTC
Source organism: Schistocerca piceifrons (assembly GCF_021461385.2). Lineage (NCBI taxonomy): Eukaryota > Metazoa > Arthropoda > Insecta > Orthoptera > Acrididae > Schistocerca > Schistocerca piceifrons. The sequence goes on along the minus strand of NC_060140.1, from coordinate 274,289,991 downwards.
CAAGCACACTGCTTACACTAATCTGACAAACTTAAAGACGAAAGTAACTTTCGCATGACGTGTCAATGACAAGTAACATAGCTCGATGATACTTGGACCATACACAGAAAGAACTGCTACAATGTAGTAGAGAAGGTAATTGAAAGAAATACGCAATGAGAGAACAGAAATGAAACTTTAATTCAGAGTCATGCACTTGGTGTGATTTGTATCCCCACCATCATCAGTTATCTGCTATATTAGCATGTCCTTTGCTTCTCCATTTTCTGCGATCCATTGCTTCCTTCTTAAGGCTGCTGTATGTTGTACCGTCCATCATGTCATCCAGTATCTGGAATCTCTTCCTTCCTCGTTTCCTTTTCCCTTCTACATAACCTTCTAAATCTGTTTTTATCAGTCCGTCATTCTTTCTTAATATATGCCCAATCCAATTTCTTTTTCTTCTCTTTATTACATCTAGTAACTGCCTTTTCTCTCCCACTCTTCTCAGTACCTCTTCATTTTTTACTCTGTCCATCCAACTTATTCTTTCCATCTTCCGCCATGTCCATATCTCAAAAGCCTCCAACCTTTCTCTGTCTTTTTTCCTCATAGTCCATGTTTCAGCGCCATATAGAAGAACACTCCATACAAGACATTTTATGAGTCTCTTTCTGAGTTCTCTGTCCATACCGCTGCAGAAGATTCTCCTTTTCTTATAAAACGCCTCTTTTGCCATTGCTATCCTTGTTTTAATTTCTGTGGTGCACTTCCAGTCGGTGTCTATCCTGCTTCCAAGATACTTAAAATTTTGCACCTGTTCTAGTGTTTCTCCATTCAGCACAATTTTTATTTCCTTATTTCCTCCTATTGCCAATACTTTTGTTTTATTTGTGTTAATTTTCATTCCATATTTTTTTCCGTTAGTTGCAATGGTGTCCACCAAATCCTGTAATTCTTTTTCCCCTGTGGCTAGAAGGACCATGTCATCAGCAAATCTCAAGCACCCTACTCTTCTTCCTCCAATTTCTACTCCTTTGTCATCTAATGAGCATTGGTCAATCATATTTTCCAAGTACAGGTTGAAAAGAGTAGGTGATAAACAGCATCCTTGTCTTACTCCTTTCCCTAGTCAGATCCAGTTTGTACTTTCTCCTCTCACTTTAACTGAAACTTTTTGATTAAGGTACAATGAGTTTATAAGTCTTCTGGTTTTCCAGTCCACTCTCTTTTCCCTCATAATAGTCGCCAGCTTGTCCCAAACCACATTGTCAAATGCCTTTCTAAATCGATGAAGCACATATATAGGTCTCTTCCTTTTTCAATAAACCTTTCTCCCAAGATTCGTAGGAGCCCTATTGCATCTCTGGTACCCGTATTCCGTCTAAAGCCAAACTGCTCCTCGCCGAGATTCTCCTCTATTACTTTTTCAAGTCTTTTATTAATTATTCTTAACATCACTTTGGCTGCATGTGAAATGAGGCTGATTGTCCTGTGCTCGCTGCATTTCTTGGTCCCTTGTTTTTTCGGTAATGGAATCATTATTGTTGTCAAAAAGTCCTCAGGCTATTCACCACTGTCATATATTTTATTACGTAACCTCAATATTTCTCTTATTCCATTGTGGTTCAAGCATTTTAGTATTTCTCCCGGTATTGTATCTGTACCTACTGCTTTGCTATTTTTCATTGCAGCAATGGCAGACTTTACTTCTTCCATTATGATGGTCGGTCCTTTCTCTTCATCACTTACACTGTTGTGTGATTCAAGTTCCAGAGTTTCTGGTTTGCTATTTGTGTCATATAGCTCTTTTATATATTCTTCCCATCTCTGGAGGACATCGTCACGATCTTTATACACTACCTCTTCGTCTTTACTCAAAATTTCCATAGTAGCACTTCCTGCTCTGTTTTGTTCCCATGTCATAGTCTTTACTCTGTTGTATAGTAAGTCGTATCTTCCTTTCCTGTTCAGTTCTTCAATTTCATCACATTCCTCTTTTAGCCATTTTTTCCTAGCCTGCTCTGTTTTTCTTCGCAGTTCGTTATTTAACCTTCGGTATATCTTTCTTGCATCTTCAGTGTTCTTGTTTTTCAATTTTCTTCTCTCCTCCATCTTGGAAATCATTTCTTGTGTGACCCGTGGTTTTTTTTACCTTTTCCCTTTTACATATCCTATATTTTGCTGTCCTGCTTTAATGATTCCTTCTTTCAGCATATTCCAGTACTCGTTGGCATTATCAGGTGCTTCTTTGTCTCGTAATGTGTTTAGAAAGTCCCGAGACAGCATTTCTGTAATTTGTTCTTTGTTGGACTTTGTCTTCTCTAGATCCCATTTCTTCACCATTGTCGCCTTTTTCAGTTTTTTCATTCTTATTTCTATTTCTGCCATAAGTAAGTTATGGTCACTATTAATATCTGCACCTGGTAATGTGTGTACCTTCTTGATTCCATTCCTGTATCTTTCTTCTACCAGTATAAAATCGATTTGGTTTCTATATTTATCCCCTGGTGATTTCCAAGTGTAGAGCCTCCTCTTATGGTTCTTGAACCATGTGTTTGCCACTATCAGCTGCCTTTCCCTGCAGAAGTCAATTAACCATTCACCTCTGTCATTTCTCTTTCCAACTATGTTTCCCTCTTTCCCTTCTCCCACAATGACGTTCCAGTCTCCCATTACTATTTTGCAGCATTTTTCATTTTCGTCCATTATTCTCTCTATTACATTGTACGTTTCCTCTACAATTTGGTCATCATGTTCTGAAGTTGGCATATACACCTGGACAATCAGTAAATCTTTTTGTGCTCCTTTCAGCCTTACACCAATAACCCGGTCATTTGCATAGTCTACATATTCCACACATTTAGCCAATTCCTTTGTCATAATCATTCCTACTCCATTAATTCCTTTTACTTCTCCTCCTGAGTAGTAGAATACATATTCATCTGACTGCAACTCTCCATGTCCATTCCATCTTACCTCAGCAACTCCTACGGGGTCCATGTGATTCTTTTGTATCCCCAAGGCACCCTAAATGCGTTCGACGGAATTTAAGTCGTGGGAACAGGCAAGTCCGCTCATTCGCCGAATATCCTCTCGTTCCAAGAGCTCCACCGCCTGAGCTGTCCGTTGCCATCGCGTACTGTTATCCGTAAGAATAAAGTCAGGGCCGTGTGTACCGCTGAAAAGACGCGCAAGGGAAGGAGTTTAGTGTCAAAACAACTCTGTCAGGCGAGTGTAAGTGGGCAAAGATATCGAGGTCATTACTCCGATGCAACGTTATGCCTCTCCACAACATGACACCTGGACCACCAAAACGGTCATGTTCGACAATGCTGAACGTAATCCTCATATAGCGACAGGTGGGAACACATAACGCAATCAGGAACATTGACAAAAATGATCGTTTTGTGGTCCACGTGTTATGATGGGGGAGATAATATGTTGCATGAGCGTACTGACTACGAATTTTTTGAACACGATACACTCACCGATAAGCATTATTGCGACATTGTACTTCTTCCCCAAGAGCGTCTGTTCAGAGATTGCATTCGATCCTGACTTCATTTTTATGGACGACAGAGCGCGACCGCAACGAACACGGCAGGTGGATAAACTCTTGGGACGAGAGGATATTCTGAGAATGGACTGGTCTGAGCGTTCCTCCAACTTATATCCCACAGAATACGTATTGGATGCATTGGGGAGAGGCACTGCAGGACGTCCACATGCACCAACGACCATTCAAGTCAACCGCGCTAGCAATTGAAGGGACGCCCTACCACATGAACTCGTTACGATCTTGTGGCCAGCATGGGAACACGATGGAAAGCATGCACTGCCGTTCGTGGTGATCACGCACCCTATTAAGAACCGTGTCCAGCCCTTTATAATGTCCAGGCAACTATTATTAGTCGCGGGGTTTTCAGTTTAATTATTATATTTGAATAGAAGTGTCATTTCTGTTCGTCTACTTGCGTATTTCTTTCAGCAAAGCACCACACTAGCATTTGTTTCTATGTACAGTTCAAGATTCATCCAGCTATATTACTTGGCTGTGAAACGTCATGCGAAAGTTAGTTTCGTCCTTAAGTTTTTCTCACCGCTGTACCTTTAACTATCCCCTCGAAAAGTTAAACTTAAATAAATAATTTCTGTCTGTTGTCAGTTATATACAGTGAAGCGCCAAAGAAACTGGTGTAGACATGCGTATTCAAATACAGAGATATGTAAACAGGCAGAACACGCCGCTGCGGTCGGCAACGCCTGTACAAGACGAAAAGTGTGACGCAGTTGTTAGATTCGTTACTGCTGCTACAATGGCAGGTTACCCAGATTTAAGTGAGTTTGAACGTGGTGTTATAGTCGGCCCACGAACCTCGGAGTACAGCATCTCCGAGGTGGCAATGAAGTGGGTATTTTCCAGTAGAACAATTTCACGAGTGTGCCATGAACATCAGAAATCCGGTAAAACATCAAATCTCCGACATCGCTGGGGCTAGCAAAAGATCCTGCAAGAATGGGATCAACGACGACTGAAGAGGATCGTGACAGAAGTGCAACCATTCCGTATATTGCTGCAGATTTCAATGTTGGGCCATTAACAAGTGTCAGTGTGCAAAGCATTCAACGAACGAAACATCATCGATATGAGCTTTCGGAACCGAAGGCCAACTCGTGTACCCTTGATGACAGCACGAAACAAAGCCCTATGCCTCGCCTGTGCCCGTCGACACCGACATTGGACTGTTGATGATTGGAAACATGTTTCCTGGTCGGACGAGCCTCGTTTCAAATTGTATCGAGACAATGGGCGTGTACGGGTATAAAGACAACTTCTGTATCCATGGACCCTGCATGTCAGCAGGGGGCTGTTCAAGCCGATGGAGATTCTGTAATGGTGTGGGGCGTGTGCATTTGAAGTAATGTGGGACCCCTGATACGTCTAGATACGATTCTGAAAGGTGATACGTACGTAAGCATCCTGTCTGATCACCTGCACCCATTCATGTCCATTATGCATTCCGACTGACTTGGGCAATTCAAGCAGGATAATGCGACCCCCCACACGACCAAAGTGTTACAGAAAGGCTCCAGGGACTCTGAGTTTAAACACTTCCTCTGGTCACCAAACTCCGCAGAAATGAACATTATTGAGTATATCTGGGATGCCTTGCAACGTGCTGTTCAGAAGAGATCTCCATCCATCGTACTCTTGGGGATTTATGGACAGCGCTGAAAGATTCATGGTGTTGATTCCCTCCAGCACTACTTCAGACATTAGTCGAGTACATGCCATGTTGAATTGCAGCCGTATTGCCTGCTTGTGTGGCCCTTGACGATATTAGTCAGGTGTATCAGTTTCTTTGGCTCTTCACTGCATTTGAAGTCCTTGTACACACTGAAGTCCCAGTGTCATGGTACCGCAGCATGCCCCTAGCGTAGCCAAAAAAAATTGTCACTGTGCTGTGTTTTCCAGTTAACAGAATTTCCAATAAAAATGATTGTATTTCAATGCACAACTTTACTGGAACACACAGCAAATGAATAAAATCACATTTCAGGTTAATGCAACGTACATGAAACTGGAAAGTACTTGAAGATGGCAGTGTGCTACCGAAACGTGTTATGGTAATTAAATATTAGTAAAAAGTCACTGAAGCTGCTGAAATTATTTCATAAATTTACAATACAGTCGCAGTCCTCATAATGTGCCATATAACGTGGATGAATTCAAATTGAATTTTAACTTACACGTAAGACTACAAGCTTTTAAGTGTTATGTGGTTTCACTTCCACGCAAATACAAACTTGTAATCCTTTTTAAAATTACATTTAGGGTCATGGACAGCAGATCGACGAAATGAAACTTTCCTGAGACAGCTCGGCATCACAACAAGACTGTTGACTCTTGTCAACCAAAATCAGTTAAAATATTTCGGTCACATTGCCAAAGGGCAAGAGGCGATGGTGACGGCTGAAGATTTAGATGACCCGCACTATTGCAGTGGATAGATCAGATTAACAGCCTGACCGGGATGGGTTTGCAGCAAGCAAGTCACCATGCCCAACACAGAGCTCTGCGGAGACGGATCGCCGAGTGGCTTACCATGTGATACCAAAGAGAGATCAGGATCAAAGTTTTCATTTACATTTTGCATATGTTCAATGTCCCCTCCACCGGAGGCACGATAAACGTGAAAAGGAAAGTGAGTCTCGTGTCACGCTTTCGTGGGCATATCTGGAGTGGGACATCTCGTCCAGGCGCGCGACAGCCGTCGCTAAACAATGCTTGCGAACGCGCCAAGTGTTTGCACCGGGTTTGTCCCACCCGAGCAGGCGGTGAAGCGCCGCTTTCACTCGGAATTGCATAGTCACTGGGAAATGCGTGGAAAGAGCACGTGTGAAGTACTAGCCTTCTATATCATTTCTAGCTCTATGTAGTGGATGGACCTTACGTAAGTTGTAGAACGTCTACAGGGTTTTCGGAAATTCCTGTCACAAACTTCTAGGACTTGTAGAGCGGAGAGAGTACATAATATTTTGAATAGAAACTCATGTCCGAAAACGTACAATTTCCGTTCTGCGACGGTTTCAGTTCAGATGTTTAACTCATCTAATTCTTCTGGAGGAATTGAGTTAGGCAACAATTCTAAAGAAAACGTAATGAAACATCCATGTATCACTTAAGTACATTTGTTTGTATTAACACTTAAACACAGCGTGTTTACATTATCCTGAACAAAAAAGTACCTAGCATACTGTACGCACAGAACTGTACTGATGGATTACAACACCGGCTCGATGTGGTGGCCGCCAACGTTGTTACAGACATTGTACATACCAAGCATGTCCTGGTACACACTCTCCGTCCCACTGGGGTCTCTTCAGTTTCTAGTGCAGCGGCCAGAACTCGTGCCAGCAGATCGTCCTCTGTCTCTACACAAGTGTCGCAAATGAAACTTCGCATTCGAGCTCACAAAAGCACTCCATCTTCAGGCCACAAGTGGCCAATCGGGACCATCCGACCGCCGTGTCATCCTCAGAATAGGATGCAGATACGAGGGGCATGTGGTCAGCACACCGCTCTCCCGGTTTTCGTTGACCGGAGCCGCAACTATTCGGTCGAGTAGCTCCTAAATTGTCATCACGTGGCTGAGTGCACCCGGAAAAATGGCAACAGCGCATGGTGGCCTGGATGGTCACTCATCCAAGTGCCGGACACGCCCGATAGCGTTTAACATCGGTGATCTGACGGCAACCGGTGTGCCCGCTGCGGCAAGACCGTTGCCACGATCTGACAAGGGGTAGTTATATGATTTAAGTCCGGCGATCCCGGCACCACGCGGTTGAACCACCTCGACCTATTCATCTTTCACCGTACAGTCTGTTGAGATGTCTCACAACCGCACCTGACAAATGAAGTGATTCCCATCACTCTGAAACTACTTTCTCTGACGGATATTCAGTGGCACAGCTTCCAAGAACCGGTCCAATACGTATTATAGGAATATCAAGTATGCAGGACCTGTTAGCTTGAATGGAAGCAGGTATGGCCGTTATCACATGACTATCCCGTACGTTAATACCAAACCGGTGCTGAAATCCCTGAACATACTTGCCACGTCTATCCAGACATGGCAATTTTGCGAATCATGAACATAATTCCTAGCGAACTCACACTCATCTACGAACGGATTTCGACGTGGAAGCAGGCGTGCTTCGATGCAGTGGTGCAGAAACAACGTGCAGTACGCAACGTGTTGTGGAAAACCGGCTGGACCCATAGCGTGTACTCTTTGTAAGTGGTATGGATGTTATCGTTGCTCACGCAGAACGTCACAGACGATACTGTGACTAACACCCATTGTACGCGCAGTTGTTCGAGTACTCGTTGACGGGCTCTCTTCGAAGAGGTGTAGTACATCTTCTTCAGATTCGGGAGTGTGACGTGGAGCAACGCAGTCCTGCCTCCTAACGGTTAAGGTACCTGTTTCTCAGAGCGGCTGGGTAACTTGGGGAAAAAGTTTGTATGCCGGCGTGCTACGCGGCGGAAAATGTTCGTGATAGAGCCGACTAGCAGCTCTTCCATTACCTCGAGCTTCGCCATAAATAAGGAGCACGTCTATGTACTCTGAAAACGAGTACCGAACTATGTTTACCGTATCGGAGACGCACAGGCATTGAATAGGACTCGCAGCAGGGCAGACATTAAACGAAATCAGGTGTCGGTCTGACGTAGTACACGTCGTCCTGTCAGCGCTACTGCAGAGAGCACAGGTCTCCAAACTTTTTAGCACGCGGGCCACATTGACTCCTCCACGAAGTCATAAGGGCCAAGATCTACCTAGTGGGTTTAAAGTACCCTAGCACTCCATGATCACCGTAATGTAAGGCTAAAGGAAAGATGAAATCGCAAAAGTCCAAGGTTGTGGGAATAGCTAGCACTGAAACGAACTACGATTTTTATTTAATTACATAATTTTGATTGGTTGACGTACCTGACCGAAATTCTGGCGTATTTTTTTCTGGCGAATTTCACCGACAAAAAAGTATGTCACTGCATATTCTTCACGAATGCGTCCTGCAAAGTTAACGAAATCTCAGAATCATTGTTAGCAACACTATTACTGCAAGACGTAACAGAGGTAGAGTATGTCAAAGCATTGTTATTTCAAACTGCCCTACAATAAGTTTAGTTATGCAGTCTTGTAGCGAGTAGCAGAGCCAATGTCGCGATGCATTGGTCGCGATAGGCCTCGAAACTCAGTTGTTGGCAGTATAGGTGTCACCTCAAATATTTGGCGGGCCGGATACCGGGGATGTCCGGCCAGCTAACGCGGGCCGGTTTGCCGCCCCTCGCTGGTCGGAGTTTGGAGACCCCCTGGCATAGAGGGACAAGCAGCTCTGAGACATTTCTCTTTCCCTCAGCAGACGTGGATGCGACACACATCTGAATTTCAACCATCGTAGAACGGAGACAATGCATTTCCGGACAATGGGTCCATGCTCAAAATACACTCCTGGAAATGGAAAAAAGAACACATTGACACCGGTGTGTCAGACCCACCATACTTGCTCCGGACACTGCGAGAGGGCTGTACAAGCAATGATCACACGCACGGCAGAGCGGACACACCAGGAACCGCGGTGTTGGCCGTCGAATGGCGCTAGCTGCGCAGCATTTGTGCACCGCCGCCGTCAGTGTCAGCCAGTTTGCCGTGGCATACGGAGCTCCATCACAGTCTTTAACACTGGTAGCATGCCGCGACAGCGTGGACGTGAACCGCATGTGCAGTTGACGGACTTTGAGCGAGGGCGTATAGTGGGCATGCGGGAGGCCGGGTGGACGTACCGCCGAATTGCTCAACACGTGGGGCGTGAGGTCTCCACAGTACATCGATGTTGTCGCCAGTGGTCGGCGGAAGGTGCACGTGCCCGTCGACCTGGGACCGGACCGCAGCGACGCACGGATGCACGCCAAGACCGTAGGATCCTACGCAGTGCCGTAGGGGACCGCACCGCCACTTCCCAGCAAATTAGGGACACTGTTGCTCCTGGGGTATCGGCGAGGACCATTCGCAACCGTCTCCATGAAGCTGGGATACGGTCCCGCACACCGTTAGGCCGTCTTCCGTTCACGCCCCAACATCGTACAGCCCGCCTCCAGTGGTGTCGCGACAGGCGTGAATGGAGGGACGAATGGAGACGTGTCGTCTTCAGCGATGAGAGTCGCTTCTGCCTTGGTGCCAATGATGGTCGTATGCGTGTTTGGCGCCGTGCAGGTGAGCGCCACAATCAGGACTGCATACGACCGAGGCACACAGGGCCAACACCCGGCATCATGGTGTGGGGAGCGATCTCCTACACTGGCCGTACACCACTGGTGATCGTCGAGGGGACACTGAATAGTGCACGGTACATCCAAACCGTCATCGAACCCATCGTTCTACCATTCCTAGACCGGCAAGGGAACTTGCTGTTCCAACAGGACAATGCACGTCCGCATGTATCCCGTGCCACCCAACATACTCTAGAAGGTGTACGTCAACTACCCTGGCCAGCAAGATCTCCGGATCTGTCCCCCATTGAGCATGTTTAGGACTGGATGAAGCGTCGTCTCACGCGGTCTGCACGTCCAGCACGAACGCTGGTCCAACTGAGGCGCCAGGTGGAAATGGCATGGCAAGCCGTTCCACAGGACCACATCCAGCATCTCTACGATCGTCTCCATGGGAGAATAGCAGCCTGCATTGCTGCGAAAGGTGGATATACACTGTACTAGTGCCGACATTGTGCATGCTCTGTTGCCTGTGTCTATGTGGCTGTGGTTCTGTCAGTGTGATCATGTGATGTATCTGACCCCAGGAATGTGTCAATAAAGTTTCCCCTTCCTGGGACAATGAATTCACGGTGTTCTTATTTCAATTTCCAGGAGTGTATTATGTACTTACTCGCCTCTACAAGTCCTACAAGTTTGTAGCTGGAGCCGTCCGTAGTGGCCGTGCGGTTCTAGGCGCTGCAGTCTGGAACCGAGCGACCGCTACGGTCGCAGGTTCGAATCCTGCCTCGGGCATGGATGTATGTGATGTCCTTAAGTTAGTTAGGTTTAATTAGTTCTAAGTTCTAGGCAACTGATGACCTCAAAAGTTAAGTCGCATAGTGCTCAGAGCCATTTTTTGTAGCTGGAATTTGCAAACAGCCTGTAAATGAGAAGCTGTATCAGGCATAGCGCATCCTTATTCTTTTTCTCCATTTACTTCGGCTTCTTTTCTTTCTTTTAATAAGAAGAAAAAATAATGCTTTCAGTCTCACTGCTGTCTCAGTGGACGTATTTTGCTTATTGTCTTTGCGCGTCAGTGTATCAGTTTGACGTTGCTGATATACTTCAAGGAGTACGTAGGGTAAATCTGGGAGAGATGGCGCACATTTTCCAAATCACATACGTAAAATGGCATGGTACACCTTTAGTAACACTTTTTTTGTACAAGTAAACACACCAGTTGTCTATGACATTCAGTTTTTGATTTAACAGTCAGACATAATATTTGACCATGAAAACATCTTTATATAACGGCATCTATCCCTTATGCTGCTGTGGGTGAGACGCCGCATGATAAATACCGAAAACTACCCGTTTTTTAATGTTATATATATATATATATATATATATATATATATATATATATATGTGTGGTGTCACCGCCAGACACCACACTTGCTAGGTGGTAGCTTTTAAATCGGCCGCGGTCCGGTAGTATACGTCGGACCCGCGTGTCGCCACTATCAGTGATTGCAGACCGAGCGCCGCCACACGGCAGGTCTAGAGAGACTTCCTAGCACTCGCCCCAGTTGTACAGCCGACGTTCATAGCAATGGTTCACTGACAAATACGCTCTCATTTGCCGAGACGATAGTTAGCACAGCCTTCAGCTACATTTGCTACGACCTAGCAAGGCGCCGTATTCAATTGATATTTATTATATAAAGCATGTATCATCAAGACCGATGTTCTACAATTATGGATTAAAGTTAAGTATTCCAGAAGCTACGTACTTTTCTTTATAGCATTCATTACGTATCCTGTTTCAGACCTCACGCCAGCCTACGTGAGTTTAAGCGCGTGCCTTTCGGCTTCCTCTCATTGTGTCTAGGCTGTCTTGTCTAGACACAACAATATATATATATATATATATATATATATATATATATATATATTGTTATAAATGTGTTGTGAGGTGAAGAAAAAAATATGGACTGGTGACAATAGGTTTTTTAAAGTGTCTTATTTATTCATCTAAGCAGTTCACTCGTTTAGATAAGGAGTTACTTACTGATAGTTGATAACATTAAAGCTAAGACATATAATCTATTTATCTTGAGTTAACACAATCAATAAATCCTGGTGAAATATTAAATCAAAAAGAAAAATAATGTTTACATACTTAGTTCATTTGGTTTTCTTTCTCTCTTCTCGGATGCAGTCGACACACAATACAGTTAAAATCGTGCAGTCTTCGTATAGCAAAAAATTACAAGTTGCGCAACGTAACCAGACTTTTTTTCTCAAGTATAATTCTCCGCACTCCTTACACACATATAGTGATACTCTTTTGATTGTTTTGTGTCGTCAGAATCTGAAACGTTGTGCATTTTAAGTGATTTGAACGAAAATACAAACAAAACAGAGGTTTTACCACTTATTTAAAACTGTTTTTTGGCATGTGCGGGAAGTATCCCTAAGAAAAAAAAGTAACGCATATGTACCGGTTTTGAACTGCGGCATGTATCCCGGTGTGTGCGGGAGAGACGCCGCACCTTCTAAGTTCATGACCTTGATAGTCAAGATGGCTGTGCTAGAATCAAAACATGCCTAACCGAAATTACTATTAATACAACTAAGTAAGCATTTGGAAATATTTGACTATTAAGCATAGACTAAGAACTAATCGTGAAGCTGAAAAGTTTTGAAGTGATATTTATAGACTTGTCTCAGCTTTTCCCCCAGAGCATACGTAAAACGTCCTCGATCGAAACATAAAAGTTTTTATTATAGACTGGCGTCCACTGATCAAATTCAGTGCCGATACGCGTACAGTCAGTCTGCCTCTGCCGAAACCACGAGGGTACCAAGTCTATACTGCACGCGGTGCCTGTCCCGGATTTATCCTACGAGTTATCTCTCTAGTTTCAGATATCTACATTTATCCGAAGTTCCCTTACAAACTTCTAGGACTTGTAGAGGGGTGTGAGCACTTAATATTTCGAACAGGAACCCATGTACGGAAACATACCGTTTCCGTTCTACGAAGGTTTGAAGAGTCGTTCCAATCACGTAGAATGATGAAACAACAGATCCTGCATCCACAGAGGTATTCTTACTTTTGATAAGTAGTTGTACAAATAGTAAAAATTTCTTAGAAGATTGAGCAAAGCTACATGTTTGGCTGAAGCTGCAGAAGCTTGATGCAGACCGAAAAGGTTAATGAGAACAAAGTTAATGTGACATTTCAGTTGGAACAATATCAGTCTCACATTGAAACATAAAAACTGTGACCATGTAGTGAAATATAGCTGGACTGCAACTTGGGTTTTTCCAGTTAAAATGTAAACTGCCGGAAAAAGACTGATACATCTGAAAAGACGACGTCGATTTTGATCCGATGACTGCTTACAGCACCTGGGGCATAGTACACTCATGCTCATAAATTAAGGGTAGTTGCAGAATGTGGTGCCACACAACGTGGCACTACACAAAACTGGCTCTAATAGCATAGGCACATAGGGAACACACATGACACAGATCTGTAAGTCCACGGTATTGGCGATAAGTTGAGAAAACCGTCCCGAAACACATGTGCTACAAAACACCACTGTTTCCTGCGCATGTACCCCGAAATCAATATGGGATATGATCGCCATGCACACATACTCAGGCCACACAACGGGTTGGCATAATCTCGATCAGGTGGTCGAGCAGTTGCTCGGGTATAGCCTCCCATTCTTGTACCAGTGCATGTCGGAGCTCCTGAAGTGTCGTAAGGGTTTGCAGACGTGCAGCGATACGCCGACCGGGAGCATCCCAGACGTGCTCGATGGGGTTTAGGTCTGGAGAACAGGCAGGCCACTCCATTCGCCTGATATCTTCTGTTTCAAGGTACTCCTCCACGATGGCAGCTCCGTGGGGCCGCGCGTTATCATCCATCAGGAGGAAGGTGGGACCCACTGCACCCCTGAAAAGGCGGACATACTGACAAGGGGAGGCCGCCCATTGTGAAACTCAGATTCAATTCATACTGTGCATAAAAAAAGCTCATGGCCAGAGGTGTAATGTGGCAAAGCACCAAGATGCACTTCTCAGCCGTTGTCGAGAAAATCGACAGTTGAAATGAACCGTTGCTGTGAAATACTCTACGATTAATAATTTTCTACGGCGTCGTGGCGCAGTGGTAAGCGTTCGGGTTCGTAATCCGAAGGTCGGCGGATCGAATCTCGCGCCATGCAACTTTTTTTTTTTTTAGTATTTATTTTTTGTAATTCACACACACACACACACACACACACACACACACACACACACATATATATATATATATATATATATATATATATATATATATATATATAATTCCCGGCAATCAGTTGCAACAATTATGTATATAATAAGTTGTTGAAAGTCGTTTGTCGTGGAAAAACTGGCGACTTCGAACATCATTATGTTTTCCGCAAACAAAGTTGTATTTCACAAATGTTATTAATTGTCTTCATAATGTTAACCACGTATAGTTAACGGAAGACGTAGAAACGATATTCCGAAACGAATACGTATAGCGTAAGTCAAACGTTCCAATTAGAATAGAAACCCCACGAACACAAATTTTCTGTGGCAGGTATGAAATATAAACTCCGTAACTCGCTCGTTACACTTGAAGGACAGATGTTGAATGGACCGAAACGAGCCGCCGCAAAACAGCGTACTTGCCTGCTAACTTCGAAAGAAGGTAGATGCGGTCCCTAGCGCAACTTATAACATCGTCGAAAATCAATGCGGACGTGAGAGCTTTGGTACACCCTGTTAAACAAACGGAAAAATGGAGGCGGTACAAGTGGAGAGCGATTCGCCTTCACCAACATATATATACTGATTTTCGACGATGTTATAAGTTGCGCTAGGGAACTCATCTACCTTCTTTCGAAGTTAGCAGGCAACTACGCTGTTATGCGGCGGCTCGTTTCGGCCCATTCAACATCTGTCCCTCAAGTGTAACGAGCGAGTTACGGAGTTTATATTTCATACCTGCCACAGAAAATTTGTGTTCGTGGGGTTTCTATTCTAATTCGAACGTCCGCTATACGTATTCGTTTCGGAATATCGTTTCTACGTCTTCCGTTAACTATATGTGGTTAACATTATAAAGACAATTATATATATATATATATATATATATATATATATATATATATGAATTACAATAAACTAATAATAAAAAATGTTGTATGGCGCGAGATTCGATCCGGCGACCTTCGGATTACGAACCCGAGCGCTTACCGCTGCGCCACGACGCTGTAGAAAATTATTAATCGTAGAGTATTTCATGGCAACGGTTTCTTTTAACTGTCGATTTTCTCGACAACGGCTGAGAAGTGCATCTTGGTGCTTTGCCACATTACACCTCTGGCCATGAGCTTTTATTATGCGCAGTATGAATCGAATCTGAATTTCACAATTGGCGGCCTCCCCTTGTGAGACAAAATGACATCCCGATACACTTGACCTGTTACAGTTCCTCTGTCAAAGACATGCAGGGGTGTACGTGCACCAATCATCATCCCACCCCACACCATCAAACCGCGACCCCCCATACAAGTCCCTTTCAAGGACATTAATGGGTTGGTATCTGGTTGCTGGTTCACGCCAGATAAAAACCCGGCGAGAATCACTGTTCAGACTACACCTGGACTCGTCCGTGAACATAACCTGGGACCACTGTTCCAATGTACTGTGTTCTTGACACCAGGCTTTACGGGCTCTCCTGTGACCAGAGGTCAGTGGAATGCACCTTGCAGGTCTCCGGGCGAATAAACCATGTCTGTTCAGTCGACTGTAGAATGTGTGTCTGGAGACAACTGTTCCAGTGGCTGCGGTAAGGTCCCGAGCAAGGCAACCTACAGTACTCCGTGGCCGTCTGCGGGCACTGATGGTGAGATATCGCTCTTCTTGTGGTGTTGTAGACTGTGGACGTCCCGTACTGTAATGTCTGGACGCATTTCCTGTCTGCTGGAATCGTTGCCATAATCCTGAGATCACACTTTGTGGCACGCGGAGGGCCCGTGCTACGACCTGCTGTGTTTGACCAGCCTCCAGTCGCCCTAGTATTCTACCCCTCATAACGTCATCAATATGTGTTCTTTGAGCCATTTTCAGAACACAGTCACCATTAGCACGTCTGAAAACGTCTGCACATTTACTCTCTGCACCGTACTCTGACATGCACCGCCGGCCGGAGTTTCCGAGCGGTTTTAGGCGCTACAGTCTGGAACCGTGCAACCGCTACGGTCGCAGGTTCGAATCCTGCCTCGAGCAGGGATGTGTGTGAGGTCCTTAGGTTAGTTAGATTTAAGTAGTTCTAAGTTCTAGGGGACTGATGAGCTCAGAACTTAAGTCCCGTAGTGCTCAGAGACATCGAACTTCATCAACACATCTCTGCGTATGTGGATTGCTGCCAGCGCCACCGTGCGACGACCGCAGGTCAAATGCACCGCATGGTCATACGCCGAGGTGATTTAAGCCCGCAAATCGCCCACCAGAGCGTTGTTTCATCATGTATCAGCATTAGCCTTAATTTATGAGCATGAGTGTAGATATTACTAATACTGTTTTCAAAGTCGGTCGCCACCAGGTAGTACAGTGGCATAGCTACCAGAGCGTCATCTATGTCTACCCTTTAATAGGGAATGGTTACAACCACAAGGCACAGTGTGGTGCAGAAGAGTGAAGCAAGCAGGCAACCATGCTACGGAGACGGAAAATTGTTCAAATAGCTCTGAGCACTATGGGACTTAACTGCTGAGGTCATCAGTCCCCTAGAACTTAGAAGTACTTAAACCTAACCAACCTAAGGACATCATACACATACATGCCCGAGACAGGATTCGAACCTGCGACCCTAGCGGTCGCGCGGTTCCAGACTGTAGCGCCTAGAACCGCCCGACCACCCAGGCCAGCCCCACAGAGACGCACTCATGCTTCCTACAGCCTAATGAGCAAGTTTGAAACTGTGGTCTTCCAAGTGGCAGGATGGTCCTTTCGGAGAACCGCCACACACAGTTGGACGTGCTGCGTCAGTTGTGCAACGATGCAGGTATCAATGGTCACGTGAACATTCTCACACACATAGCAGAGGTTCTGGACGTCCATGTAGCACAGACACCCGCCAGGATCATCTTATTGTAAGGGCAGCAGTTGCAGGTCGTACAACAACCGCAGCACAGATAAGTGGGATTGAGAGCCCTGACGTCTCGACACTAACTATTGCAAATCGGTTATTAGCAATGGGTCTATGGGCGCGTACACCTCAAGCCCGTCTTCCACTCACGCCACAGCATCGACGTGCACGGCTCGAATGGTGCCGTCAGAGTGTCACCCGGAAGATGGAACAGCACGTCGTGGTCTTCAGTGATGACAGCAGATTCTGCCTGTATGCAAGTGGTGGTCGTTTCCGCGAACGACGTAGACCTGGTGAGCGCTGTGTCTAGAGCGCAATCGTCTGACTCATTGGCTCCACCTAAGGCTTTATGGTATGGAGTGCGATAAGCTACAACTCTCCTTCACCTTTTGTGTTCGTGGAGGGGACGCTAACCAACTCTCGGTACGTGCAGAATGTTGTTATACCGGATCTTTTGCCGTTCTAGAAAAAGGACGGTGATGTGTTGCTCCTGCACGCTAGTGCTCGCCCACACACTGCCCTTGAAACTCAACGTGCTCTGCAATACATGCAAAAACTTCCCTGGCCAGCACGATCTCCGAACTTACCTCCAGTGGCGCAAGTGTGCTATATGATGGGACGAGAAGTGGCTTTTGCAGCTCGTCAACCAACAACCCTTACAGAACAACTTGAACAGGTCGAGCAGGCGAGGCAAACGTATCCCAGCGCAGTATTCGCTGTCTGTACGATCGACTGAGGAGGCTAAAACACGTACTGATATCGGTGTTTCAGTATGGGACGATATCTGGCACCTCAGATCCGCTTCTGCTATTGATCTGTAAATGTAATCATTTGATATACTCCATACGCAATAGATTTCGAGTGAATTAGAAAACCTATAAAAGGGTGTACTAATTTTTCTCGAGAGTGTATCATATTGTGTAACCTCCCCACCGTAATTTAAAAGAAAAAAGACAATACTTAATAGAAATGGGAGCCGAGTGTAACCTTCCCACAAATATTTTAAATGAAAGACAATATTATTTAGAAATCCTAATGGACATTGCGCTAAGTGTAACCTCGCCACAATGAAATCTACTGACAATGACAATTAAACAAAAATTAGCAATCTGACTCAATTATAAATTCCTCACAAAAAAATTAAAGTCCATTCAGTGATAAGAAAATTCAATTAAACCGAAATATCGGTCTTTGGCCCTGTGTAAAACAATCAGAATTAAAGTCTTACCTCATTGTAACTGGTAGTCAAATTTCTGCTCTTATTCGTGTGCACGGCTTGGAGGAACTGCATTGCAAATAATAATATTCCTTTTTTCTGTGATTTTACTGAAATTTTTCTTTAACGGGAGTGGAATGAAAGGGGAAGTGCAATTAAATAAATTTTGTTTGTAAAAAAACTGCTTTGGAATAAAAATTATTATTGGGGCACTTGTTGGAAATTAATCACAATTAATAAACTTTACATTATCTATTGATTACCTTAATTAAGAATATACCTCATTTAGCCTCTTGACCAGAATGCCATGTCGACGCTTCCCGACTCCTTACACACACATCTCCACTCGAATGAACTGCTCTACATGATGACTACTACTGCACTGCACTGCACGACTACTACTAGCGAAACTGCTCGCAACTAAATCGAGCTACAGACTGAGAACCGCTCGCAACACTCGCGCGGTCAAGCGCAGACTAACTACGATAAAAGGTTCTCTGGTCAGAGACGCTGCAATGCCTCGCCATCGCTGCTGCGTTACATACGTGTTTCATAACCCTCCACTGGGGGGGGGCAAAAATTTGGCAGCGATGGTGAGTCATTTGGACTTGCCAATCGCGGCAAAATTTTTTTTTTTTTTAATTAATAAACTTCTACAATTTACAGAATATTTAGATGTAGTACATACAGTAAATGTTGTGCACACGCACTAAGTACAAAATATATCAGACAAAGACAAGATATGAGTATAAAACATAGTAGCAAATCAGAAAAATGTATATACAAATTATTTGACAGATAACAAAGTGCACACGCACTGAAAAAATTCTTTGGCATATTCAGAACAAATAAACAGACTGGCAAAAAATATTATGTTGACAAGTGACATGAGTGCACATGCACTGCAGTTGAGAACATATCAGTAAGTGATGAAATGTATATACAATTAGTAACAAATGACATAAGTGCATACGCATTGAAGTATTGAATATACAGAATAGTACAAATCATATTGAAAAATGAGAAAAGTGCACAGGCACTGAAGTTCAGTAGAAAACATATTAACACCTAACATAAGTGCACATGCACTGTAGTTCAGAACATATCATTAAAATAAAAATGTATATACAATATAAAAGACAAGAGTGCACATATACTGTACTTCAGAACAAATCGAAAAAAATTGTCTTTAGCATTTTCGCAATAAATAAACATAATGGCAAAAAAATCATGTCGACCAGTGACATAAGTGTACTCGCACTGGAGTTCAGCGAATCGAAAAAAAAATGTGTAACCCACGAACAGAAATGATGTTACCAAAAAATGATTTTCATTATGTGACAAGAATTAGGATAGGAAAGGGAAGGATTGCATCATGGTTGTAGCACTTTAGATTGCACACAGCTGTTCTGGAAGTCCATATCTTTCCACAGAAGTACAACACCAAGTGACACAACTTGAAGTTCTTTTCCCATCAGAATTTATCAGCGTAGCCAAGACACTGAATTGTCGTAGTAATATTCCATGTTTTCATTTTGGCAGTACATTAGGTACACCAAACAGTGGGACCATAATAACGTCTTCATTGCTCACGGTGGTGGACAGCATGTCGTGTCAACACCACTCTCTTACAAGGCACACCAACGTAGAATTAGTGCAAAACCAAATATAGTGCTCCATGATCACTAGGATAAACAGGACAAATGGACATTGCAGTAATTCAGGGTAGTTAGCTCATGAGGTGAAGGACATCAAGTCACATAACATTGACAATTACAGACTTAATTAGTAGTTTGTGGCATTCATAGCCCAGTTATTGAACATTTCTGTACCAAGTATGTAGTATTACAGAAAAATGTTCATTAATTGTTTTACATAGAATCAGTAGCCTTCTTTTCCTAGTTACAAAGCATTATGAAATAATCGCATTCTTTTCCAGTTACAAAATATAGCATAATTAATTAATCATTTGTCTTCCAATAGTAATAATCATTAGCTTTTTCCTAACCACAAGGCATTATGAAACAATAGCATAGTTAATTAATTATGTGTCAGTTAATTAATCATTTGTCATTCCAATAATAATCATTAGCCTTTTCCTAATTACAGTTAATTAATCATTTGTCATTCTAATATAGTAAGAATCATTAGCCTTCTCCTAATTACAAAGCATTATGAAACAGTCACATTCATTTCCAATAACAAAGTATGAACATTGAAAACAAGAGCTAATTAATGGCATAATTAATAACATAATTTGTCGAGTGACATTAATTATTGGCACTCAGTGGCCAGCAAGTATTGAATAGAACAAAACATAGTTCATCATTCAGTATTATTCAGATCATTACGAAGTCATTATTAAAAATCAGTTAATTAGTCATAGCCTTAATAATCATGGGCATTATAAGTAGTCTCATTACAATAAACAGTGTTTCTCCTTCAGTAGTATTCAGATCATTACAAAGTCATTATTAAAATCAGTTAATTACAGTCAAAGCATTAATAATCACAGGCATTATAAGTAGTCTCATTAGGATGTCATTACTCAAGTGACATACTATTCAGAGCTAATCAGTATTATTCAGAATTTTCTCAAACTGGTATCACTACTTGGGACTGGTAATACACTTTTTTTGTTAGCAATGCATTGCGTTGGGATCGATAATTAATTGCTGAGGCATAACACTATTTGCTTTTGACCTATTGCTGCAAATGAGGATAGGTAACGTCATTCGTCATGAGTCAGCTGCAGCAAGGTTATGTAACAAGGCAGTGTATGTGATCACATTTATAAATGATAAACACAAATGGGTAAAAAATAAAAATGCAAGTACTAGAACAGGTATAATAAGTAACTGGTTTAGTAAGTATCATGAAAAGTTTCTCCTGGAAAAAATACAAAATGGATTATTGACCTGAAAGAAGAAACGCACACTATGCTGAAAAGTAGTGAACTTCGAATTAACAGGTAGTGAAATGTGTATAAAATGTGTTCCATAGCTGTCCTTTCCAAAACTTTCCGTCATCCTACTATGCAATATAACACCTGCTGTCAAAACAAACTGCAACAAATACTTAAATAACTACATAGCATAAATACATAACTTCAACATTATCCTCATCTATAAAGAAAACTTCATTATCCATATCATCATAACTTCACTATTATCATCATCTGTAAAGAAAAACTTCATTATTCATAATACCATTTCCTTCATCATTATTCATCAGTATTCATTATCACCTGCAAAATATAACTTCATTACTCATTATACAACTATTCCTTATCTCTAGCATATTTCATCACTAAAAACTAAGATGTGTAGTTCTGTCTGACAGCCTGCATCAATCACCTTGTATTCTGAAAGAAAAAATTAGTTAAGACTGCTATTCTATGATGAGTATAGTATATTCTTGTTAATGCTTGTTAATCCTGATCCATTTACTCTTCCTCATAAATTTATTGCATCTTCTTTTGTTTATTCCGTAGGTGAAATTCCCATTTATGCTAAATTTATTTCTTAGAATCATCATTCCTTTCTGAAATTGATGAACAAAGATTAATGTCCTGCATTTAAATCATATACCCATTAAATAATGACTGGTTTATGGTGACACAATTAACCATACAGCATAACATGACAGAAAACGTAACATGTCAAAGACATTGACAGTGTTCAGATGCAAAAATGTACAGAGAATATCACAATGCAGCAGCAAAAAAATGTAAAACAGTCACGATGTTGAGATGTCATAAGGCAAAAAAAAATGTCAAAGTCAACTGGTGTGTGTTATATCTTAACTATTTCACAATGCATACAAACAAAACATGAAAACAATCGTACATAAAAAGACAAAATGTGACGTTCGTTGTGTTCAGCTTGTATAGAGTGTAGTTAATAGAGGCGAGAATTAAAGACTTTAATGAAAAAAATGTAATGAAATTAACATGTCATTAGCTAACATTGCATAATTAGTCATAAAATACGTAAGTGTGTCTGAAAAAATATGCACGGTCTGATGTGTAACGACAAGAAAAGCGACCTGCTAACCTTACCTTGCCGGGCACTTGCCAAGAAAAAATACGATAATCATCAGTAATTAGTCAGGTGAAGTAATTGCATTAGTAAATGACATCATAGTGTGTTGAATCATACAGTGGTTTCACTCAATAAACGGTTTAATGTTTGAGATATGGTGATTGCCTTTCGATTTTCTGGTTCTCAAAGTTTCGACGTGTACAACATTGGGGTGAGGGATGCTGCGAATCCGATATGGACCTGCGTATAGAAGTTCAAATTTACTGCACTTACCTTTTAATTTACTGGATAAATAGTGTGTACGTATTAATATCTTCTGTCCAACGTGAAAGTCGCGGCGTGTACAAACCTGTTTTTGCTGTCTTCTCCGGCGCTCTGCGGCACGTTTAATGTTGTTCAGCGCAATGTCAATTATTTCGTGGTGTCTTAGTCGCCGACATTTGGGGAATTTTACTAATTCTTTAATTTTGTTTGGTGGTTCAACGTTTTTTAGTATAACAGACGGAGATAGCATAGTGGATTCATTTGGAATGGAATTAATTACATCTTGGAATGAGAGTATGTGTGTATCCCAATCAATATGTCTTTTGTGGCAGTATATTCGGCACAGCTTACCAATTTCTTTCATTAATCTTTCACAGGGGTTCGAAGAAGCATGGTACTTGGATATATAAATCGGAGAAATGTTTCTGGCTCGTAACATGCGTGTCCATACGCTACTACGAAATTGAGATCCATTGTCAGAAATTACTTTCATTACATGCCCTACATGAGATAGAAAATGTTTTACAAATGCTTTCGAAACAGTTTTGGCAGTAGCTTTGCGTAACGGAGTGAAAGTAACAAATTTTGAAGTGAGCTCAACAGCGACAAAAATGTAGCAAAAACCTCTGTTAGTTCTCGGAATCGGACCAAAAATATCTACAGCGGCCATATGTCTTAATTTAACAGGTATAATGGGATATAATGGAGGAATATGTGAAGTGGTGTCTGATTTAGCTTTCTGGCAAATTTTACAAGACGCTAAAACTCGTTGTATACGTTTCTCCATGTTGGTAAAGTAACAGTTCTGTCTCAGTATAAGAAAACATTTTCGTGCTCCGTAATGTGCGTAACTTAAATGAGTGTACCAAATTAATTTGTTAACCAGTTCGTCAGGAATGCATAATAACCAATTGTTGCTGTCAGGATGAGAGCGGCGAAACAGAATGTCATTGCGTACAGTGTAATGGTTTCTAATCGTAACATTATTCTTATCTTGCCAAAGGTGTTTAATTTCTTTCCACACGTTGTCTTTATTTTGCTCTTGTGCTATGTCCTGTAATGACGATGAAATAAAGTTTTCAAATGCAACTTGCTGAATGTACATGACACTGAAATTTGTTTTGCAGAAGTTGGTTGCTACGTCTTGCTGATTGTTGCTGAGAGAACGCGATAGTGCGTCTGCTATAACATTTCGCGTGCCGGGAATGTGAACTACTGTAAAATTAAATTCTTGTAAATAAAGTTTCCATCTACTTAATCTGTCATGAGTAAATTTAGCTGAAAGAAATTGTATCGCTCTGTGGTCTGTGTAAACAGTGGTATGTCTGCCATAAAGAAAGTGCCTAAATCTCGTGAAAGCCCATATAACACATAATGTTTCAAGTTCTGTAACAGAATAATTTCGTTCAGCGGGTGACAAAACGCGACTTGCAAATGCAATGTTTTTAATTACTGTAGAACCATCTTCTTCAATTTCCTGGAAAATATGTACGCCTAAAGCCGTGTTAGAACTGTCGGTGGCAATGGAAAAATTTCTGGTGAGATCTGGGTGCGATAAAAGTGGAGCATTCAACAAAGCATGTTTCAAATAACATTCTCGTGAACAAAATTCTGAGTGTCAAAAGTAATGTTTGCGTTACTGGAATATGCAATCTGTGCTGTATCTGGTTAAAATCTATCGTATGTGTTATTATTCACGGGAGAATGTTGTGGCATATCCACTATATGAACTGTTCTGTTACTTTTTACTGACGTGTTACGCTATGGATGACACCTATTGTCTGTTCCATTCATGATTATTTGTTGTTGCTGATGTTGTTGCTGCTCATAAGATCGACTGTTATTAAATGTACGCTGAAAATTGTGCTCATCATTTTTACGTCTGTCATGATAGTAATTTCTATACGGCGCATTGCGATACGAGTTGAAATAGTGTGTTGTCTGTACGTAGTTGTTTCTTTGCTGCCATGCGTCACTATTTGTTGGGGCTGGGACAATACGTGCACGCGGCGAAACATTAACGTTTGGTTGACCTTGTAGACTGCATTGTTGGTTACGTATGCTAAGCGGCTGACTTTCATGCTATTGTGGTGAAAAACATCTATTGTTACCAAAAAATGCGTTTGCTGTTAATTTTACACATACTGATGATTACGATTTTATCTGTAATTAAAATTACGGCGGTAGTTGTCATTACGGGAGTGCCTACTGAAAATTGTCACATTCGGTAAAAAATTTGTCATGTCCGGTTTTCATTACATATGTTTCTTAATTCTAGAAAGAGCAATAGTTAAAGAGCAGTTTTGATAGATATAAAGGATAGTAGAAGAAAAGGCAGCAGTGCAGAAAACTAAAGATGAAACAGCACTACTACAGCTCGGGGCCCTATGCTCGCTACGGCACATATTCATTAAAGCGTAATGAATCCCCTGAGGTCAATTACGTACTGCAAATAAATTTTAGCTTTTGCGTTGTAGGCAATAGCGGTAAAATTTCAAAGGCAAATTGATGTATCCGTGCTAATTCAAGTTTCCTCATTACAGGCAATGCTGATGAAAATACAATAACAAATTGTCGCCTTTGGTTCAAAGCTAGTTTCTGCATTACAGGTAATAGCGGTAAATGTACAAAAACAAATTGTCGTATACAGCTCAAAGCGTGTACCTGTGTTCTGTCATTATTAAATTCTTTAGATTTTCTTACAAATGCAAATTGCTCGAAATCTACATTCTCGTCACTCAGTTTGAGACCACGTTCAGGTTTGTGTGTGAATCTGTTCGTCTGTGTCATTTCGGATTTCAAGTTGCCTAGCTTTTCATATTTTAAGTCGCGTGGCTTTTCGGATTTTAATTCGCGTAGTCTCTGTAAATTGTTCACATTATACACGCTGCGTGAGTCAGACAAATGTTCGCAAAGTGGCGGGTTCTGTGACGTATTGGTGATTGGAATAGTTTTCAACTCTGTTACTGTAACACTTTCGTCAATTTGGTTGATCTGTCGTGCAAATTTCTCGTCAGCTTCCGTATTCGGAGTGTGTGAAACTTCCACTGACTCTAAATTAATCTCGTCGCGAATCTGTACTGCGTTTTTACGGCATTGTTCAGTGATTGCATTAATTTCGTGTATCTGTGTTTCGTTTGCTGAACATTGTTCGGTGACTGCAATAATCTCGTCTTTATGTGATTCTGTTGTGCCTACACGTGTGCTACTTAATTCCTGTGCAACAGTGCCAACTTCTTCATTACTGTTATTAGCACAAGTCTTAGTATCCACACGTAATTGTACTTTAGTGTCCTGACATTGTATGGTAACAGCTGTAATCTGTTCGCTAGCTTGTTTGTTCTGTTCATTAAGGTTTGCATTAAGTTGTTTATACTGTTCTCTAAGTTGTTTGAAATTGTTGTCTGTTTTCTCACTCTGTTGTTTGATAATTGCACTAAGTTCGTTCTTAAACTGTAGCATTATTGCCCTAAATTGATCTAAACTTAAAGTAGCTGTTGCATTCACAGTACTCTGTGATGGAGTACATGCAATTGTCACGTTTTGTGTGACCATTCGGTCATTCTTTGGTTCACAAAAAGCTTTCCCTGTCAAATGTACACTCTCATTCACTATTTCGGAATTAAAGAACTCCGGCGTACTTTGTGCACCTTGTTCATTTTCATTAACAGAATTTGTCTGTACGTTACTTGAGTTTTCCGAATCGGGTGTGTTAAGCTGGGCAGCGCTAATTACAATAGACCGCTCCGCGTCATCGATTGTCGTCAAGTTAACAGACGAGACAATTGAGTTCGTTTGTTCATCATTAAGGTAAAAGTCATCATTAGTGGTTGGAATGCACTGATTGTTAGTGAACGCAGGATTGTCATCATTACACTGCGTGTCACATGTCCTATCGGTAAAGTTGTTTAAATCGGTAGTTTCGTTCGTAATACCTCGCGATACACTATTCACAGTCTTTCGCGGCATTTTTACAGTAGTCACAAATATTCACAAAACAATAAGCACAAATGCAAAAACAACACACAAATACAACAGAGCAACGAATTGCCGTTGACCTGTAGAAAGAAAGTCACAAGATTAGTAAAAGCGTAGCGCCAAATCCTAATTATATCTAAGCAAATAAGAGCAGATATCTGACTGTTTTTCAAAAGACTCTCAACGAAATACGATCCTGGACTGGGTGTCGCCAAGTGTAACCTCCCCACCGTAATTTAAAAGAAAAAAGACAATACTTAATAGAAATGGGAGCCGAGTGTAACCTTCCCACAAATATTTTAAATGAAAGACAATATTATTTAGAAATCCTAATGGACATTGCGCTAAGTGTAACCTCGCCACAATGAAATCTACTGACAACGACAATTAAACAAAAATTAGCAATCTGACTCAATTATAAATTCCTCACAAAAAAATTAAAGTCCATTCAGTGATAAGAAAATTCAATTAAACCGAAATATCGGTCTTTGGCCCTGTGTAAAACAATCAGAATTAAAGTCTTACCTCATTGTAACTGGTAGTCAAATTCCTGCTCTTATTCGTGCGCACGGCTTGGAGGAACTGCATTGCAAATAATAATATTCCTTTTTTCTGTGATTTTACTGAAATTTTTCTTTAACGGGAGTGGAATGAAAGGGGAAGTGCAATTAAATAAATTTTGTTTGTAAAAAAACTGCTTTGGAATAAAAATTATTATTGGGGCACTTGTTGGAAATTAATCACAATTAATAAACTTTACATTATCTATTGATTACCTTAATTAAGAATATACCTCATTTAGCCTCTTGACCAGAATGCCATGTCGACGCTTCCCGACTCCTTACACACACATCTCCACTCGAATGAACTGCTCTACATGATGACTACTACTGCACTGCACTGCACGACTACTACTAGCGAAACTGCTCGCAACTAAATCGAGCTACAGACTGAGAACCGCTCGCAACACTCGCGCGGTCAAGCGCAGACTAACTACGATAAAAGGCTCTCTGGTCAGAGACGCTGCAATGCCTCGCCATCGCTTCTGCGTTACATACGTGTTTCAATTATTATAATTAATGATATATTTATTTTCATCATACCCTTATTTCTCCAAAATTAAGTAACAATATTGTATTATTCAAATTTACACATCAAAACAAGGTTAGCATTACCCCGGCTTCCACTACTCCTGAAGACAGACGTTGGCTGTGGAAATTGTACCACAGACACAGTCTCTTTGTCCAGATATGTGACTAAATCTGCCCAAACACGTAAACAACCGTGCTTGAGCAGCGCCTGTTACACGGAGGAGATCAGACAGCCGATCAGTTCCAGTCACTCCACCAGAAAGGAGCTACACGGCTCGTGTTGTCTGTTGTTCAACCATGCCTAGACGGTCAACACCGCCGATCGAACGCGTCCGCATTATTACTTTGTGCCAGGAAGGGCTCTCAAGGAGGGAAGTTTCCAGGCGTCTCCATGTGAATCAAAGCGAGGTTTCTCGGTCATAGAGGATGTACAGAGAGACAGGAACTGTCGATGACATGCCTCGCTCAGGCCGCCCAAGGGCTACTACAGCAGTAGATGACCGCTGCCTACGGCTTATGGCTCGGAGGAACCCTGACAGCAACGCCACCATGTTGAATAATGCTTTTCGTGCAGCCACCGCACGTCGTGTTACGACTCAAACTGTGCACAGTAGGCTGCATGATGCGAAACTTCACTCCCGACGTCCATGGCGAAGTCCATCTCTGCAACCACGACACCATGCACCGCGGTACAGATGGGTCCAACAATATACCGAATGGACCGCTCAGGACTGACATCACGTTTTCTTCACCGATGAGTGTCGCATATGCCTTCAACCAGACACTCGTCGGAGACGTGTTTGGAGGCAGCCCAGTCAGACTGAACGTCTTAGACACACTGTCCAGCGAGTGCAGCAAGGCGGAAGTACCCTGCTGTTTTGTGGTGACATTATGTAGAGCCCACGTACGTCGATGTTGATCATGGAAGGCGCCGTAACGGCTGTACGCTACGTAAATCCCATCCTCCGACCGATAGTGTAACCATATAGACAGCATATTGGGGAGGCATTCGCCTCCATGGAAGACAATTCGCGCCCTCATCGTACACATCTTGTGAATGACTTCCTTCAGGATTACGACGTCACTCGACTACAGTAGCCAGCATGTTCTCCAGACATGACCCTATCGAACATGCCTGACATAGATTGAAAAGGGCTGTTTATGTAAGACGTGACCAACCAACTATTCTGAGGGATCCACGCCGAATCGCCGTTGACGAGTGGGACAACCTGGACCAACAGTGCCTTTGCTACGACGAATACAGGCATGCATCAATGCAGGAGGACGTGCTACTGGGTGTTAGCGGTACCGGTGTGTACAGCAATCTGGATCACCATCTCTGAAGTTCTCACAGTATGGTGGTACAATATGCAATGTGTGGTTTTCATGAGCAATAAAAAGGGCGGAAATGATGTTTATGTTGATCTGCATTCCAATTTTCTGTACAGGTTTCGGAACTCTCGGAACCGAAGTGTTGCAAAACTTTCTTTGATGTGTGTATACTCATATAAGTACAATTTATTGCTCCACACAGTGTGTGCACAGTGCACGGTGAAGTGAATACCCTTTTAGGACCCGGTACCAATTCTGCACCCCGTCACGCTTTATGACGGCAGACTTTATTTACTCTAGACTACGTACGAAGCGATGAACGTCCGATTTCCTGGAAACGTGTACACAGCTCAGAAAGCGTGTAAAGGGGCACCGTGACGCAGATTGCCCTTGCACGGTATCTGCGTTATCGATTCCACTGCAAACGATGAGTCACATCTCTAACACGGAGTTGGCGTTTCTGCTCGGATGATGTAGCGCTGCCTTCCTGATAACAGCTCTCAGGTGGATTACGCCTCACTCTATCGCTTCCTAGAGCTGCATTGTTTTTCCTCTACTTTCCACAGGTGTAGACGCAATGTTGTGAATTCGAGAACTTCCTTTTCACTGTAACTATTTTATCACCTGCTGTATGTGGAAAGTACAATGCGTCATATTTATTCGACGGGACCGACTGTTATCGCTTGACACGTGTATTTTCAGCCAGCATCTAAGATATGAAAACGAATATGTATTCCCTTCTGAGGATAAAGTACTCCGCAAGAGCCGCGAGGAGTGGCCGTGCGGTTTAAGGCGCCATGTCACGGATTGCGCGGCCCCTCCCGCCGGAGGTTCGAGTCATCCCTCGGGAATGCGTGTGTGTGTGTGTGTGTGTGTGTGTGTGTGTGTGTGCGTGTGTGTGTGTGTGTGTGTGTGTGTGTGCGCCGTTCTTTGCATAAATTAATTTAATTAGTGTGTAAGTCTATGGACCGATGACCTCAGCAGTTTGGTCCCTTAGGAATTCATACACATTTGAACATTTTTACTCGGGAAGTCGTTAACGTTTCGGAACTGGATGAATAAAAAACAGAGGAACTCTTAAGGTGGTGGTTTTAGCGCTTCAGGTGTTCTACATAGTGTCACCCCAGCAGGGTAAAACGCACAGAACGTCCATACATTCATGTGAAACTGTCACAAAAGTCCTTCTTTGTGATATCGTTTACTTCGCGCGTCACATTGGCTTGAAAGTCGATTATGTTGGTAAGGCGTTGACCTATCATGTGAATTATTGCAGTTAGCCGTTTTGTGGTAGGTTCGTATTGCCTATAGCAAGTATCGCCACCCGTGATGACTTTTTCAAGAAAAGAATTGTTCGCGTTTTGCGTTTCAGTCAAATCGCGGCAGGCGTCCATGCGTCGTTGTTTTTCATCTGTATCTACATCTACATGGACACTCTACAAATCACATTTAAGTGCCTGACAGAGGGTTCATCGAACCACCTTCACAATTCTCCATTATTCCAATCTCATACAGCGTGCGGGAAGAACGAACACCTATATCTTTCTGTACGAGCTCTGATTTCCCTTATTCTACGGTGGTGATCGTTCCTTCCTGTGTAGGTCGGTGTCAACAAAATATTTTCGCATTCGGAGGAAAAGCTGGTAATTGGAATTTCGTGAGAACATTCCGTCGCAACGAAAAACGCCAATCTGTTGATGATGTCCATCCCAAATCCTGTATCATCTGTGACACACTCTCCCATATTTCGCGATAGTATAAAATGTGCTGCCTTTCTTTGAACTTTTTCGATGTACTCCGTCAGTCCTATCTGGTAATGATCCCACACCGCGCAGCAGTATTCTAAAATAGGACGGACAAGCGTAGTGTAGGCGATCTCCTTAGTAGGTCTGTTATATTTTCTAAGTGTCCTGCCAATAAAACGCAGTCTTTGCTTAGCCTTCCCCACAACATTTTCTATGTGTTCCTTCCAATTTAAGTTGTTGTTAATTGTAATACCTAGGTACTTGGTTGCATTTACGGCTTTTAGATTAGACTGATTTATCGTGTAACCAAAGTTTAGAGAGTTCCTTTTAGCACTCATGTTGATGACCTCACACTTTTCGTTATTTAGGGTCAACTGCCACTTTTCGCACCATTCAGATATTTTCCTAAATCGTTTTGTAGTTTGTTTTGATCTTCTAATGACTTTATTAGTCGATAAACGAAAGCGTCTTCTGCAAACAACCGAAGACGGCTGCTTAGATTGTCTCCCAAATCGTTTGTACAGATAAGGAACAGCAAAGGGCCTATAACACTACCTTGTGGAACGCCAGAAATCACTTCTGTTTTACTCAATGACTATCCGTCAGTTACTACAAACTGTGAGACCTCTCTGACAGGAAATCACAAATACAGTCACATAACTGAGACGATATTCCATAAGCACGCAATTTCAGTTCGAGCCGCTTGTGTGGTACCGTGTCAAATGCCTTCCGGAAATCCAGAGGGACTCAAGTTGTGCTCCCCGCACCGTACCGATTTGTGACAAAACAACGTTGACACATTACGGTCGCAAGTCCACTATTAACACTGCATATTCTCAACATACTGGTCGAATGCACAGCTAATGCTTACTGTCATTAGTTTAAGCTTCCACCGATGTTATTGCGCTGATGTCGCTGTTACGCCAGGAATAAACCTGTCTCGGAACTTTTTGGACAGACAGTGTATATAGGGAGTCCCCAGCCACTAACACCCAAGTTATACAGATTTTAGAGGTTCCTGAACTGACTGCTTTGAGACAAAGGCAATGATCATATTCGAGGGCAGCTTTTTCTGAAAGCAGTTTGGTTTTATTCATAATTTCAATACACCATATTATTCGCCACTCTTTTGGGTACAAAACTCTATGTTTCAACTGAACCTCCATCCAATGAGACGGCCTGAGGCCACCTTGCTGGGATGGCCCCTATGCCTGCATGGTTCTGCCGGCCGCTGTAGCCGAGCGGTTCTACGCGCTGCTGCAACGGTCGCAGGTTCGAATCCTGCCTCGGGCATGGATGTGTGTGATGTCCTTAGGTTAGTTAGGTTTAAGTAGTTCTAAGTCTAGTGGTTTGATGACCTCAGATGTTAAGTCCCATAGTGCTTGGAGCCTGCATGGTTCCTCTATACTGGCCGACATTGGAGCCGACGTCTTGCTGCGCCAATAACCTCCACATCATCAATGTGCTGCTTCCCGCGGAGTGCGTCCTTCATTGGGTTAAAAAGATGGAAGTCGGAAGGCGCGAGATCCGAGCTGAACGGTGGATGAGGCATACATCTTTCAGTATCCCAAGTGATGGACGAGTGTGTCAGCACTGCCAACAGAGACGTCCATTTGATTAGCGAGGTGCTTGATTGTGATCCGACGATCACCTCGAATGAGTGTCGGCACGTTCCAACATGGCGGGAGTCACAGCTGTGTGCCGCCGGGCGGCACGGGGCAGACTGGACAGCTTTGCGTGACCTTGTTGCGGTGATAATAGCTGACGCCACGCACAGTGACTCACCGTGCTTTTGTTCATTGCCAGGTCTCCGTAGACATTCTGTAAGAGTCTATGAATATCTGCGATGATCTGGTTTTCCGCCAAAAGAAACTCAGCTCTCTCCTTAGGGCGCACCTCTGTTACAGGCGCCATTTTGAAGGCTACGTGTAGCACCGCCACTTATCGGAACTTCATGAATCTACAGTGGCTGGAGCGGGAATATTCCTCGATGTATCACGACAAATCCCGCTTTTTTAAAATAGAAATCAGCCTAGAAATAGATTTGTAGCATTACATATTGAACGCCCCTCGCATACCTTACTGCAATAACTTGTCGCATACAGACTGTTCAAAGTGACGATCGACAGTCTCAGTGCATCTGTTGTGTCGTAATCCAATAAGAGAACTGAAATCCAGGATCAAAATCATTTAGCTGCACTCTTTGCAGTTTCTTTTAATGAGAGGGTTGTAACTGCATCTCATGGTACCCTTGACACTGTATTTTTCAAAGTGTACATTTGACACGCGTGTGCAGTGGTGCTTATTGATAACTTCCCCCCCTCCCCCCCTCCCCCCACGATTCAGCACCGTCTCCGCAAATTCTGTTGGGGGATTTTTTTTTGGCAAGAAATTATCCAACCCCATGTGGCATGCACGATCCAGTTTGTTATAAGTTTATATCGACGGCTGATAATTTTCTTGCTGTTAGGACGATGTCTGCCACGAAACTTTTCTCTGCAGATTCGTTCGGCTTCCTGAGTTCTACGTTATGGTGCACCACAATACATATCTGCACGTTAATGTAACGAATGGTGTTCCAAGTTTTCATTCACGTTGGAACTTTAGGGGCGTACATCACATTGAATATCTTCAGGGGTCGGTCGCTGTGGCCGAGTGGTTGTAGCCACTTCAGTCCGGAACCCGCGCTGCTGCTACGGTCGCAGAATCGAATCCTGCCTCGCGCATGGATGTGTGTGATGTCCTTAGGTTAGTTGGGTTTAAGCAGTTCTAAGTTCTAGGGGACTGATGACCTCAGATGTTAAGTCCCATAGTGCTTTGACCCATTTCAATCATTTATCTTCAGGGGAAGTGCGGCCACGTTGCAATTCAGGCATTAATTTACTGGTGAAGGAATATTTTCTTTATAAATGCTTTTGGCAGCTTTATATGGACTTCCGTGCCGACCATATCAAAACACACCATTTTATGACTACACGGTACTTCAGTAGTGTCATTTAACAAACATACGCAATACATTTATTTTAAAAATTCGTATAAACGAAATTTGCCACAGATCAAGATGATGCTTGAATTGCTTTACTGTACAACAGGTACCAAAACAACGAAAACAAAATTTCATTAAGGCCAACAAATATTCACCTTCGCCTTAGAAGGAACACCATTCAATCGCTATCTTACGCACTTGTCGCAGCTTTTTGTACACATCCCGTTCAGAACCGATCCTAATGAAATATTTAATTATTTTTCAGTATATAAGAGTTTATAACGTGGCTAACCTCTCCGACATTCATTCAGTGATTTTAATGATCCGTGTTACCTAATCTTCCTAATTTAATTGGAAAGGCATCGATTCCGAAGAAAAATACTAATCGGAAGAATGCAGACACAATTACAACCGAATGTTACCGCACAGTGTAAAGCAACGACGAAAAATTAATTTTGTCAGCAGTTAAATGATTTATTGTAGCTAGATATAATTTTGGATAAATAACTGAAACTGTACAAAATTTGGGTGTTGTTGTTGTTGTGGTCTTCAGTCCTGAGACTGGTTTGATGCAGCTCTCCATGCTACTCTATCCTGTGCAAGCTTCTTCATCTCCCAGTACTTACTGCAACCTACATCCTTCTGAATCTGCTTAGTGTATTCATCTCTTGCTCTCCCTCTACGATTTTTACCCTCCACGCTGCACTCCAATGCTAAATTTGTGATCCCTTGATGCCTCAAAACATGTCCTACCAACCGATCCCTTCTTCTAGTCAAGTTGTACCACAAACTTCTCTTCTCCCCAATCCTATTCAATACCTTCTCATTAGTTACGTGATCTACCCACCTTATCTTCAGCATTCTTCTGTAGCACCACATTTCGAAAGCTTCTATTCTCTTCTTGTCCAAACTAGTTATCGTCCATGTTTCACTTCCATACATCGCTACACTCCACACAAATACTTTCAGAAACGACTTCCTGACACTTAAATCTATACTCGATGTTAACAAATTTCTCTTCTTCAGAAACGATTTCCTTGCCATTGCCAGTCTACATTTTATATACTCTCTACTTCGACCATCATGAGTTATTTTACTCCCTAAATAGCAAAACTCCTTTACTACTTTAAGTGTCACATTTCGTAATCTAATTCCCTCAGGATCACCAAATTTAATTTGACTACATTCCATTATCCTCGTTTTGCTTTTGTTGATGTTTATCTTATATCCTCCTTTCAAGACACTGTCCATTCCGTTCAACTGCTCTTCCAAGTCCTTTGCTGTCTCTGACAGAATTACAATGTCATCGGGGAACCTCAAAGTTTTTACTTATTCTCCATGAATTTTAATACCTACTCCGAATTTTTCTTTTGTTTCCTTTACTGCTTGCTCAGTATACAGATTGAATAGCATCGGGGAGAGGCTACAACCCTGTCTCACTCCTTTCCTAACCACTGCTTCCCTTTCATGCCCCTTGACTCTTATAACTGCCGTCTGGCTTCTGTAGAAATTGTAAATAGCCTTTCGCTCCCTGTATTTTACCCCTGCCACCTTCAGAATTTGGAAGAGAGTATTCCAGTTAACATTGTCAAAAGCTTTCTCTAAGTCTACAAATGCTAGAAACGTAGGTTTGCCTTTCCTTAATCTTTCTTCTAAGATAAGTCGTAAGGTTAGTATTGCCTGACGTGTTCCAACATTTCTACGGAATCCAAACTGATCTTCCCCGAGGTCCGCTTCTACCAGTTTTTCCATTCGTCTGTAAAGAATTCGCGTTAGTATTTTGCAGCTGTGACTTATTAAACTGATAGTTCGGTAATTTTCACATCTGTCAACACCTGCTTTCTTTGGGATTGGAATTATTATATTCTTCTTGAAATCTGAGGGTATTTCGCCTGTCTCATACATCTTGCTCACCAGATGGTAGAGTTTTGTCATGACCGGCTCTCCCAAGGCCATCAGTAGTTCCAATGGAATGTTGTCTACTCCTGGGCCTTGTTTCGACTCAGGTCTTTCAGTGCTCTGTCAAACTCTTCACGCAGTATCTTATCTCCCATTTCGTCTTCATCTACATCCTCTTCCATTTCCATAATATTGTCCTCAAGTACATCGCCCTTGTATAAACCCTCTATATACTACTTCCACCTTTCTGCCTTCCCTTCTTTGCTTAGAACTGGGTTTCCATCTGAGCTCTTGATATTCATACAAGTGGTTCTCTTCTCTCCAAAGGTCTCTTTAATTTTCCTGTAGGCAGTATCTATCTTACCCCCAGTGAGACAAGCCTCTACATCCTTACATTTGTCCTCTAGCCATCCCTGCTTAGCCATTTTGCACTTCCTGTCGATCTCATTTTTGAGACGTTTGTATTCCTTTTTGCCTGCTTCATTTACTGCATTTTTATATTTTCTCCTTTCATCAATTAAATTCAATATTTCTTCTGTTACCCAAGGATTTCTATTAGCCCTCGTCTTTTTACCTACTTGATCGTCTGCTGCCTTCACTACTTCATCCCTCAGAGCTACCCATTCTTCTTCTACTGTATTTCCTTCCCCCACTCCTGTCAATTGTTCCCTTATGCTCTCCCTGAAACTATGTACAACCTCTGGTTCTTTCAGTTTATCCAGATCCCATCTCCTTAAATTCCCACCTTTTTGCAGTTTCTTCAGTTTCAATCTGCAGTTCATAACCAATAGATTGTGGTCAGAATCCACATCTGCCCCTGGAAATGTCTTACAATTTAAAACCTGGTTCCTAAATCTCTGCCTTACCATTATATAATCTATCTGATACCTTTTGGTATCTCCAGGGTTCTTCCATGTATACAACCTTCTTTTATGATTCTTGAACCAGGTGTTAGCTATGATTAAGTTATGCTCTGTGCAAAATTCTACAAGGCGGGTTCCTCTTTCACTTCTTCCCCCCAATCCATTTTCACCTACTATGTTTTCTTCTCTCCTTTTTCCTACTGACGAATTCCAGTCACCCATGACTATTAAATTTTCGCCTCCCTTCACTACCTGAATAATTTCTTTTATCTCGTCATACATTTCATCTATTTCTTCATCATCTGCAGAGCTAGTTGGCATAAAAACTTGTACTACTGTAGTAGGCATGGGCTTTGTGTCTATCTTGGCCACAATAATGCGTTCACAATGCTGTTTGTAGTAGTTTACCCGCATTTCTATTTTCCTATTCATTATTAAACCTACTCCTGCATTACCCCTATTTGATTTTGTATTTATAACCCTGTAATCACCTGACCAAAAGTCTTGTTCCTCCTGCCACCGAACTTCACTAATTCCCACTATATCTAACTTTAACCTATCCATTTCCCTTTTTATATTTTCTAACCTACCTGCCCGATTAAGGGATCTGTCATTCCACTCTCCGATCCGTAGAACGCCAGTTTTCTTTCTCCTGATAGCGACGTCCTCTTGAGTAATCCCCGCCCGGAGATCCGAATGGGGGACTATTTTACCTCCGGAATATTTTACTTAAGAGGACGCCATCATCATTTAATCATACAGTAAAGCTGCATGTCCTCGGGAAAAATTACGGCTGTAGTTTCCCCTTGCTTTCAGCCGTTCGCAGTACCAGCGCAGCAAGGCCGTTTTGGTTAATGTTACAAGGCCAGATCAGTCAATCATCCAGACTGTTGCCCCTGCAACTACTGAAAAGGCTGCTGCCCCTCTTCAGGAACCACATGTTTGTCTGGCCTCTCAACAGATACCCCTCCGTTGTGGTTGCACCTACGGTACGGCCATCTGTATCGCTGAGGCAATTTGGGTTGCAGACTTATTCATTACTGTCGCCAGCATGAAAGAGATCAAAAGTGAATGCTTGTTAACTACTGAACTGAAATTACGTAATAATTAGAAGTGTGTAGGAAGACAGTAGCGGGACAAAAAACGCACATACGGGGGTTTGGCTGTAAAAGCCACACGCGATAAAATGATTTTAACTTAACTGGGAACGCACTGGAATTACTTGCAATTAACATAACTAATAATGGTTATTAACTAGCAACACGTCACGCGAGATGTACTAAATGACGCCACTCACTGTAATGCTATCTGTCTTCAGGTTTTGTGCAGCATATATCCAAGGCTTCAGGTTCTGCGAAGCAGATATCCACGACTAGACACTATTTCATAATAAAAGTTACTTCAGAAAACTTTGTAATAGTTTCATTAACAAACAACAAATACTTTCGCAAATACGATGTTTTGGAAGCCAAAAACGCATGCAATATGTTCAAACACAATGTATTATCATAATAGTTACTTTAGTGAAAATTGAATAGTCACTATACTTTGTCAGTTATTTGAAATTACTTTTTTTTACTCTGTCTTTTTTTAGTTACTGAATGGATTCAGTAGAAACACTACAGAACACAAAGAACATTAAACATTTCTGTACCTGACTTAATACATTGCGTGGTCTTGTTAACTGTAAACGTTATTAATTTTCTCTCCACTGAAATAACTCTATCTCTTTCAATTACGACTAATTGTCTCGGTATTAATGATGAAGGTATAGGGCCCTGCTGATGGTTAACTAACTTTGATAACCAGTAGCGCTCACAATTTTATAGTTCAAGTAAAGAAACAGTGTCATGTCAAAGTACTGAAACTACAACGCTGGCAACCCGTAAAAAAAAAAAAAAAAAAAAAAAAAACACCTTACTTGATATTACTTTGTGGCAAGGTGCGACATAATTCATTTTGCAACGACCATTATTGGCCACAGGCTGTTCTACAACAGCGAGCAGCTTTTAATAATTTTAGCCACACAGTACTCTTCTTAAGTGCCCAGTTACAGGGTGATTCGCGAAGATATGCAAATATTTTAATTTGTTATTCTACAAGTAAAACTAAAGATAAAAGTTCATATAAACATAGGTCCGCAAATGTTTAGTTACGGCGTTGCGGCTAATAGAAGATTTTGTGTGAACTTCAGCAACTTCGCTCATATGAAGCCATTGCAAAACTGTACGAGGTTAAAGTAAAGCACGATTTCCATTTATTTTGTTGTTATTGGTCTCATTTCCATTAAGAATGTAGAAACCTTTATGTCATTGTTGGCAACCGTTTTCTGTATTGTTCAGTGAAAGAACACAATAAAAACACTGTGTTTAAGTGAAACCACATAGTAAATGTTGTAGTTTGTAGATTATTTATAAAAGAGGGATGCTTTTCAAATTTTTGACAGAGGAAGACGCAGATATGGGGTTTATTTATGGCAAATGTGATGGTAAAGCTACGGCTACAGTTAACGAATACCGCGTACGTTAACCAGCTCGAAGGGTTCCGAATGCACGAACCATTGGTGGAGTATTTCGAATGTTACGGGAGACAGGTTCTCTACCTAGCGTTCATAATCAGTACGAGCTCTCGATTTGTTAAGACAACACGTGGGGGACGTGTTTTATTAGATTCACCAGATCAATAACAACAACAAAAAATGGAAATCGTACTTTAATTTATCCTCGCACAGTTTTTGCGATGGCTTCATATTAGCGAAGTTGCTAAATTTCAGGCAAAATCTTTTATTAGCCGTCACCCCATAACTAAAAATTTGCGGACCGACGTTTATATGAACTTTTTCTTTAGTTTTACTTGTAGAATAACATATTAAAATATTTGCATATCTTCGTGAATTAGTGGTTACGTATTTAATAATAGAGTCTTATGGATCAGTGATAATGGAGGTAACTGTTTAAAAGTAATTCAAATGTGTCTACATCATAAGCGTTCCCAATTTTGTTCATAATGGGTATCGGAACACAGTGCCTGTGTGCCTTGTTACTGAAGTGGGAATTCCAAAAGCCAGTCGCTTATTATGCTGTCGAATTTCTGACCCTTTATCATTTTCGGGTGTTTTCTCACTCTGACGTGTGTGAAGACTTTGGATAAAACGAATCATACGCTGGGTCTATCGTTCGTTCTTATCACTCACATTTTCTTATTTTATTTCGTAAGCGTTGCTATCGAAAATGAGCACAATACATTATAAACACAGTCTGCGTGCCTTTTATACTTTGGGATACAGAGCAATAAACGCATGTGACAGGAACCAGATATTAAAATCGATTTGGTTTTACATTATTGCCTTGCGTGAACACTTTAGTTGCCACGTAACTGAAAGTGAACGAAGAATCACAGATATTCAAATAAAAATGAATAAATTGATAAATAAAACACGTGGAAACACTGCACTTTGCCAGCAAAACGATAGATCTGCTTGAAGAAACTGAAATATGCACCATATTATAATCAAACATACAGTAACTGTTTGCTGAATGAAAAAACTGATTTAGAAAAAACATATTTCATTCAGAACTGTTAAGATATTTACTTTCAACGAAAAAATGCCATACACGTCTATCGGTCCAGCACCTATGTAGCATCAACATGTACGTATACTTGCATTAACACATAAAAACACTTGCTCTTAATATACGCATTTGTTAGGAATCATATAGGTACGCTCAACGCACTTTATAAAATTCGTAAAATAGAGAGAAGTATGAAAAACCCGAGAATGTAATAGACACACTGACA
This sequence comes from Schistocerca piceifrons, assembly GCF_021461385.2. Lineage (NCBI taxonomy): Eukaryota > Metazoa > Arthropoda > Insecta > Orthoptera > Acrididae > Schistocerca > Schistocerca piceifrons. The sequence goes on along the minus strand of NC_060140.1, from coordinate 274,249,854 downwards.
AAGCAGAGAAGTATATGTTACGTCCACTTAAAACCAGTGGATAACAAGAGTCCTACAAAAAAAACCCATCTTCTTTGACAAAATTGAAAAACCTGTATTTCATACTTTATAGAAGATCATAAAAATTTGCAAGAACCGGGACTAACACACGAAGGCATAAAAACAGAAAGGGTTTCCGGAAGAAAACACAAAATAAGAGGGAACGGACATGGAGAGAAGAATGAAGAGAACAATAGAGAGCAAGAATGAAGAAGAATTCGGAAGTCTAAAAAGTAAGGAAAAGAATATGATGTCACAAATCAGTTTTTTCAAGTGGTCCTGAGTTGGCCTAAATTCGAATTAAAAATAATGGACGTAAAAAAATTAGTAAATCTGTAAATGACTTCATAATACCTGAAAAGTGTAATATTTTCTGTGGTCTCAAACAAAGCCATAGTGGCGTTGATATTAGTTTTTGTAATGGTCTGTTTGGATGAAAAATGTAATATCTATATGGACTGCAGCGTTATTAAATATCATAGGCATAATACTGCTCAAAAGCATATCTATTAGGTGAAATTTGCACTGGTCGATAGTGCAAAAGCACATCCCTTGTGTTCTCAGGTGTAAAAGACATGTAAAAAGGAAGGAAGATTAGGGTATAACGTTCCTTCGATATCGAGGTTATTAGAGACGGAGCACAAGCTCGGAATGTTTGGACGATGGGCGGGGATTCTGGTCTTGCCCATGCAAAAGAACCATCCCAGACTTTGCCTGAAGAGATATAGCGAAATCACGGAAAATCTAAATCTGGATGGTCGGACGCGGATTTGAACCCTCTTCCTCCCGAATATAAGTCCGACCACTGAACTACCTTGCTCTGCGTAAAAGTCATGCAAACTGTATTTGTAATGCGCTGTGTTCAAATTTCAGTAGCAACACTTACGAAAAGGAAGAATAAAATTAGAGTGATAAGAGAAAATACACTCCTGGAAATTGAAATAAGAACACCGTGAATTCATTGTCCCAGGAAGGGGAAACTTTATTGACACATTCCTGGGGTCAGATACATCACATGATCACACTGACAGAACCACAGGCACATAGACACAGGCAACAGAGCATGCACAATGTCGGCCAATGTCGGCACTAGTACAGTGTATATCCACCTTTCGCAGCAATGCAGGCTGCTATTCTCCCATGGAGACGATCGTAGAGATGCTGGATGTAGTCCTGTGGAACGGCTTGCCATGTCATTTCCACCTGGCGCCTCAGTTGGACCAGCGTTCGTGCTGGACGTGCAGACCGCGTGAGACGACGCTTCATCCAGTCCCAAACATGCTCAATGGGGGACAGATCCGGAGATCTTGCTGGCCAGGGTAGTTGACTTACACCTTCTAGAGCACGTTGGGTGGCACGGGACACATGCGGACGTGCATTGTCCTGTTGGAACAGCAAGTTCCCTTGCCGGTCTAGGAATGGTAGAACGATGGGTTCGATGACGGTTTGGATGTACCGTGCACTATTCAGTGTCCCCTCGACGAACACCAGTGGTGTACGGCCAGTATAGGAGATCGCTCCCCACACCATGATGCCGGGTGTTGGCCCTGTGTGCCTCGGTCGTATGCAGTCCTGACTGTGGCGCTCACCTGCACGGCGCCAAACACGCATACGACCATCATTGGCACCAAGGCAGAAGCGATTCTCATCGCTGAAGACGACACGTCTCCATTCGTCCCTCCATTCACGCCTGTCGCGACACCACTGGAGGCGGGCTGCACGATGTTGGGGCGTGAGCGGAAGACGGCCTAACGGTGTGCGGGACCGTAGCCCAGCTTCATGGAGACGGTTGCGAATGGTCCTCGCCGATACCCCAGGAGCAACAGTGTCCCTAATTTGCTGGGAAGTGGCGGTGCGGTCCCCTACGGCACTGCGTAGGATCCTACGGTCTTGGCGTGCATCCGTGCGTCGCTGCGGTCCGGTCCCAGGTCGACGGGCACGTGCACCTTCCGCCGACCACTGGCGACAACATCGATGTACTGTGGAGACCTCACGCCCCACGTGTTGAGCAATTCGGCGGTACGTCCACCCGGCCTCCCGCATGCCCACTATACGCCCTCGCTCAAAGTCCGTCAACTGCACATGCGGTTCACGTCCACGCTGTCGCGGCATGCTACCAGTGTTAAAGACTGTGATGGAGCTCCGTATGCCACGGCAAACTGGCTGACACTGACGGCGGCGGTGCACAAATGCTGCGCAGCTAGCGCCATTCGACGGCCAACACCGCGGTTCCTGGTGTGTCCGCTGTGCCGTGCGTGTGATCATTGCTTGTACAGCCCTCTCGCAGTGTCCGGAGCAAGTATGGTGGGTCTGACACACCGGTGTCAATGTGTTCTTTTTTCCATTTCCAGGAGTGTATTAGACCTGCTGTTTCTCTTATGGTATGACCTAAATGTGTACACTCCGCAGGAAAGCACCCGAAATTGGTAAAGTATATAGTAACTCTGTTAACATAAATAATGACTGCTACATTTCCTTCCTCGGTAATATAATCGTTTCCGTTTTGGTTTTGACCCTCAGAAACTTTCGTTTTACCTCTTGACTCTATCCAAGGGGTAATTACCGTTCAGTATTATACTGATATAGACAAATATAAAATGTGGGCAGAGATGAACAGAAGATGATGAACTAGTGAAGAATTGTTGTTAGGGAGAGTAGGTGGATACGGAAAGCAATTCCCAGTGATGGTATTTTGTGATCGCGGAAGTTCAGGCTCCCTTGTGTAAAGGATGGATAATATCAGGGCTCTGCTGATGTTGAAGTTGATGGGGGGATGTAACTTCGTTGTTCATTGGTTTATTAGTTTCAGTTTACTGCGGGATTTCTGCTGGATGAGTGGTCGGTAGGACATGCACGTTTGCTTGCGGTGAGGGGTTCGTACGAAGTTCGCGCTTACTTAATGTCAGTCTTTACCAGGAGTGTACTGTGTCAACATTTTCTTTCTAGGGAATTATTACTTGACAGAATTTTTGATGCTGCTAGCGTGACTCACGACATGGCGGAAAGCGTCGCGCGGCAGTTAAGAGACAGTCAAGGCCACACCACGCCTTCACCAGGATACTGGGAACGGTGCGACACGGGCTATTCCCTGGCTGGGGAAAATTCGTGAATCCCCGCAGCCAACGTGGCGCAGGAACTTCCCAAGGTCTTCCTATTAACTATCGACTACCCTGCCGACAGTCAATCAATGGCTGTGGAGAACTGTAACTTAGTGGCCTTAGAATTTTGGTCTCCATCTATATCTACATCTACATAGATACTGCGCAAGCCACCGTACGGTGAGTGGCGGAGGGTACCCTGTACCACTATGAGTCATTTCCTTTCCTGTTCCACTTGCAAATAGAGCGAGGGAAAAACGAATGTCTTCATGCTTCCGTATGAGCACCAATTCCTCTAAGTTATTTCCGAGATCCATGCATGCAGTGTATGTTGGCGGCAGTAGAATCGTTCGGCAGTCAACTTCCAGTGCTGGTTCTCTCAGTTTCCTCAACAGTGTTTCTCGAATAGAACGTCGCCTTCCCTCCAGGGATTCCCATTTCAGTTCCCGAAGCATCTCCCTCCAGGGATTCCCATTTCAGTTCCCGAAGCATCTCCGCAACACTTGCGTGTTGTTCGAACCTACCGGTAACGAATCTAGCAGCCTGACTCTGAATTGTTTCGATGTCTTCCTTCAATCTGACCTGGTATGGATCCCAAACACTCGAGCAGTAGTCAAGAATAGGCCGCACCAGCGCCCTGTGTGCGGTCTCGTTTACGGGTGAACCTCTCTTTCCCAAAAACCCAGGTCTACCATTCGTCTTCTCTATCGCAATTCTCATATGCTCGTTCCATTTCATATCGCTTTGCAGTGTTATTCCCAGATATTTAATCGAATTGACTGTGTCAAGCAAGACACTAGTAACACTGTATCGGAAAGTTACAGGTTTGTTCTTCCTACTCATCCACGTTTAACGCTAGCCGCCATTCATCGTACCATCTAGAAATTTTGTCTAAGTCGTCTCGTATCTTCTTACAGTCACTCAACCTAGACACTTTACCGGACATCACATCATCACCAGCGAATAACCACCATTACTGCTCATCCTGTCCGCCAAATCATTTATGTATGTAGAGAACAACAGTGGTGCTGTTACACTTCCCTGGCACACCCCTGGCGACACCACTGTCTCTAATGAACGCTCACCGTCCAGGACAGCATACTAGGTTCTATTACTTAACAAGTCTTCGAGCCACTCACACATCTGTGAAATTGTTTCATATGCTCGAACCTTCTTTAACAGCTTGCAATGGATCACCGTGTCAAACGCTTTCCGGAAATCTAGAAATACGGAAACTGCCTGCTGCCCTTCATCCATAGTTTGCAGTATATCGTCTGAGAAAAGGGCAAACTGAGTTTAGCATGTGCGATCCTTTCTAAAATCATGCTGATTCATGGATATTAGCTTCTGCACTGAAGTGTCTTGCGTAACTGTTCAGTAGCTATGGTTTAATGAGTGATGGCCTACCATATACCGTGGCTGCAGATTATGTATGTCAGAATAAAATCGTCTCGAGCAACCTGTGCGGCTTGAGTGTGTGGCGAATTTCCACAAAAGAGGCTCCTCCGTATGGTCTAAGAACGTGTGTTTCTGGCAGAAACAATGAAAATTACTCATATTTGTATGAGATACAGTGGGACGTAGTGATGGTGGGTACCAAGTAAAAAAGTATTACTGTATTACTATCGTTTAGAAGTTGTTGTTATTATTCTTTTGTTATTGTTGTTGTTGTTGTTACTGTTGCTGTTGTTGTTGTTGTAGCGGTCTTGAGTCCGAAGACTTGATTGGTGTAGCTCTCCACGACAGTCTTCCTGTGCAAGCCTCTTCATATCCGCATAGCGCCTGCAACCTGCATCCATCTCAACCCGCTCCCTATAGCCAAACTTTGGTCTCCCTCTTCAACTTTTACTCCCAACACCCCATCCTATCAGCAAATTCACTATTCCTTTATGCTTCAGGAAATCCCTGTCAAACAACCCCTTCTTTTAGTCAAGTTATGTCATAAATTTCTTCTTTCCCCTACTACTTCCTCGTCAGTTATTCGATCCAACCATCTAATCTTCAGCATTCTTCTACAACACCACGTTTAAAAAGCCTCTATTTTCTTCTTGCCTGCACTGCTTATCGTCCACGTTTCACTTCCGTACGAGGCTGCACCAGAGGAAAATATCTTCAGAAAAGAATTACGAACACTTAAATGTATGTTACACGTTAACAAGTTACTTTTTTCAAAAACGCTTTTCATTCTATGCCAGTCTACATTTTTCGTCCTCTCTCCTTCCCCCTTAGTGTTATTTTGCTGCCGAAGTAGCAAAACTAATCTACTACTTTTAGTACCTGTTTCCCTAATCTAATTGTCTCAATATCACCTGATGTAAATCGACTGCAATTCATTATTCTTATTTTACAGCTGTTGATCTTCGTTGTATAATCTTCTTTGAGGACACTATACATTCCCTTCAACTGCTCTTCCAAGTCCGTCACTCTCTCCGACAGAATTACAGTGTCATCGGGGAACCTCAAAGATTTTATTTCTTCTCCCTGGACTTCAGTTGCCTTCCCAATTCCTCCCTGGTTTCCTTTACTGCTCGATCAATGTACATGTTGAATAATGTTCGGAATAGGCTAGAACTTCGTCTCACTGCCTTCTCAACCACTGTCTCTGTTTCATGTTCTTTGACTCTTGCAACTACAGGCTGATTAAATTTCCTTTACGTCGCATCCAAGGTCACAAATTTCTTGTCATCAGACTACCGGTTTAGGTCTGTTTTATAAAAACATGTGCTGATGTATTGGGACCATACTCGCAAAAAATTTGTGACCATAGACGAGAAGTAAACGAAATTTATTCTATATTCGGGTCACTGTTCAATTCGCTACCATTTCGCAGCTTGTAAATACCGGATGATTTCTGTACTAGCTGTAAGTAACTTTTCGCCCCTCATACAATATCCCTGTTATCTTCAGAATTTTAGAGAGTGTAATCCAGTCAACATTGTCAAAAGCTTTCTGCAAATCTACAAATGCAAAAACTTAGGTTTGTTTTTCTCGACTCTATCTTCTAAGATAGGTCGCAGGCTCAGTTTTCCTACATTTGTCCGGAAGTGAAACTGATCATCCCCGAGGTCGGATTCTACTAATTTTTTCATTCTTCTGTAAATAATTCGTGTCAGTGTTTTGTAATGGTGACTTACTGAACCGATGGCTCGGTAGTACCCACACCTATTGGAATCTAGCTTCTTTGGAATTGAAATTATTACACTCTTCTTGAAATCTGAGGAGATTTCTCCCATCTCGCATATCTTGCGCACCAGGTGGAATAGTTTTGCGGGGCTCTCCCAAGGAGCCCGATCATTCTGAGGGAATCTTGTCTACTTCAGACATCTTCTTCCCACGTAGTCCTTCAGCGCTCCGCCAATTTCTTCTCGCCATATCATTTCTTACGTATACCTGATTTTTAGTCATTAAATACACCATAGTATCCCTCTGCATCTGATAAAAGTTATTGTGGATGCCTTTACTGATTAGTTTAGCAATCACGGAACAGCATTTGCTGCGGTTGTAAATAACTGCCAGCAATAGCTGTTGAACTGTGCCACAAGGTCAGGCTGAGCTGGCTATACATTGATGAGCCAAAACGTTGTGACCACCTGTTAATAGCTTGTTTGTCCGCCTTTGGAACGAAATACATCATTGATTCTTCGTATCAGAAATCCGACAGTTTGTTGCTAGGTTTGTGGAGACATTGGCATTAGATGTATACACACAGGTCATGTAGTTCGCATAAATAACGGGCCGCTGATTTGCGTGCGCTGTGATGGTTCCCTATAGCGTCCTAGATAGATTCAGGATTTGGTCGCCGAGACATCAACGTGAGTTCACTATAATTCTCCTGAAACAAATGTGAATTGGCTCTGGCTCCGAAATATGGACAATTACACTGCTGAAAGATGACATTGCCGCCGGGGAAGACTTGAAGTATGAAGGAATGCAGGTGGTTCGCAGCTGTCAGCGTATCTTCGATGACTACCACAGGCCTCATCCAAGCGCAGGAGTATGTCTCCCATAGCATAATACTGCACCCACCAGGCTGCGTCTGTGGCACGCGTCACGTTTCGAATCGCCGTTCCCATCGATGACGGCGTTTGTGGAGACGACCAGCGACCTATTGCAGCAAAAATGTGATTCAACCGAAGAGTCGACAAGTTTTCATTGATCGATGGTCTAATCCCAATGTTCCTGTGCCCATTGCAATCGTAACTGACGATGTTGCTGGGTCAACAATTGAACACGTAGGGGTGGTCTGCTGTTGAGCTCTATGTTCAACAATATGCGATGAACGGCGTGCTCCCAAACACTTTTGCATACACCAGCATTATACTCTTTCGGCAGAAATGCCACAAATCACCATCTATCCTACATTACAGAGCACGCAAGCCTCTGAACCCCGCGTTCTGTGAAGATTCGTGGGCGTCCAACCATATGCCGCCTAGTGGTGGTTTCACTGTCCTATCTCTTTCCGTAGGTGCTCAAGACAGTAGCATGTGAACATTCGACCAGCTTCGCCGTTTTTGAGGTACTCGTTCACAGGCTCTGCGTAATAACAATCTGCCCCTTGTCAAAGTCGCTTATCTCAATGGATTTCCCCATTTGCAGCCCATATCTTCGCTAGGGTGATCCCCGTCTGCGTCTGCTCTGATTTCATACTTTTGCTGCCGCGTCACGTGCGGGCAACGTCTCCAGGCGTTATCCAATGTCGCTGCGGGAAGTGGTCATAATGTTATGGCTCATCACTGTACATATAGAGCAATCCTGAGCTGACTAGACTTCCAGAACCTTACAGTTAATGATGTTTCAGACGTTATACGTGTTTCACACAAATTAGTGATCGTGACATAATGTGAAACGTAGTTAGTTAAGCAGGTTCACCGTCGGCAAAGAAAGCGAACGAAAATTATCCTTGTCTTTGACAAACTAAACGGGAAAGGACCCCAGCATTACGAGTAACCTCTAATACCCCTGCATCCTTGGAACTACCAGTTACTGCGTCAGTTATTTCTATGGACGTACGAATATCGTAGGTCACTATGGTTTATCCACGGTCGGACAGAGCGATACAAATTAAAAGTACATTCCTCGGTAAACACATGGCGTGCAGTATTAGGTATTCACCAGTTATTTACATGGTAGTACGAACATCATATGGTCAATGTATTCATTATTCATGGTAAGAGAGAGAGAGCAAGGCCGAAGGGGTAATAGTGAACTACGACGTACGCACGTTGGAAAACAGATGGCGCGCGCTACTCGCAGTTACTGAAATAACTGCCTGACACTTATAACTGGTTATTTCGCTGTCTGTGAACATTCCATAAGCGGTTATTTACACCAGTTAAATCATTTTTTACCACCTGTTGTGCTAACAGACACTGAGGAACAAGACATTTACCTTTGTATGCTCCCGAATATACACATCAAAACTACGGATTTCGTTAGGCTTCTTCAAGATAGTGGTAAAGTCATAACTGAAAGAGGCGTTGGGCAAGACAGTTCCACTTCATCAAACCCTTTGTTAGCAGACAAAGTTTCCAGATCCCTCTACTGGGAAAAACAGAAGGGGTTCCTGTAATGGTACATATTTGTTCTACCTTCATTTTGCTGATGACATTGTACTGTAAGTAGAAATACGTGCTACTGAAGACAGCTGTGAATGAATTAACCTGATCACAACAAATATACTCTCAGAATCTGGTGAAAGCGATTCCTAAAAATGGTTCAAATGGCTCTGAGCACCATGGGACTTAACATCTGAGGTCATCAGTCCCCTAGAACTTAGAACTACTTAAACCTAACTAACCTGAGGACATCACACACATCCACGCCCGAGGCAGGATTCGAACCTGCGACCGTAGCGGTCGAGCGGTTCCGGACTGAAGCGCCTAGAACCGCTCGGCCACATCGGCCGGCAAAAGCGATTCCTAGTTATTGCAAAATGAAAAATTATTTTTAGTGCAGAGGTTCTTCTAAAATTCGTATACATTACGTATTTGTATCAGAACAGGAATGTTAAGAAGTGGAAACACCGTCAATACATCATCTAAAATGCAGAAACAACAGCAAATTACTTATTTTAGTAGACTACCGTCTTATTACAAACAACAGCTACGCAAATCAACGTAAGCACATCAGATTTGACAATATTTTGATACATGGTAAACGTACCTATAATAATTTATTTTGCGAGATAGGTGAATCTAACGTAAATAATTTTTTGTCTTCACTGGAAATTAACGTACGCAATTCGTCATCTTTGCTGGATTCAAAGTCCAATTGTCATTAGTTCAAAGAAGGAGGATGCCTTGCTATGGTGAAATGTTTACTTTCCCAATTTCTGAATCCTAATAAGAAGTTTCTGTGTGTGTGCGAGGGTCAGGCAGTAAGTACACTGCCGGAAAAAAAATTAGTACACCCTGTTAATTGAATCTTGCCGGCCGCGGTGACCGAGTACGCGAAAGAACTTGCCCCCCTTCTAACAGCCGTGTACCGCAAGTCTCTAGAGGAACGGAGGGTTCCAAATGATTGGAAAAGAGCACAGGTAGTCCCAGTCTTCAAGAAGGGTCGTCGAGCAGATGCGCAAAACTATAGACCTATATCTCTGACGTCGATCTGTTGTAGAATTTTAGAACATGTTTTTTGCTCGAGTATCATGTCGTTTTTGGAAACCCAGAATCTACTATGTAGGAATCAACATGGATTCCGGAAACAGCGATCCTGTGAGACCCAACTCGCTTTATTTGTTCATGAGACCCAGAAAATATTAGATACAGGCTCCCAGGTAGATGCTATTTTTCTTGACTTTCGGAAGGCGTTCGATACAGTTCCGCACTGTCGCCTGATAAACAAAGTAAGAGCCTACGGAATATCAGACCAGCTGTGTGGCTGGATTGAAGAGTTTTTAGCAAACAGAACACAGCATGTTGTTATCAATGGAGAGACGTCTACAGACGTTAAAGTAACCTCTGGCGTGCCACAGGGGAGTGTTATGGGACCGTTGCTTTTCACAATATATATAAATGACCTAGTAGATAGTGTCGGAAGTCCCATGCGGCTTTTCGCGGATGATGCTGTAGTATACAGAGAAGTTGCAGCATTAGAAAATTGTAGCGAAATGCAGGAAGATCTGCAGCGGATAGGCACTTGGTGCAGGGAGTGGCAACTGTCCCTTAACATAGACAAATGTAATGTATTGCGAATACATAGAAAGAAGGATCCTTTATTGTATGATTATATGATAGTGGAACAAACACTGGTAGCGGTAGCTTCTGTAAAATATCTGGGAGTATGCGTGCGGAACGATTTGAAGTGGAATGATCATATAAAATTAATTGTTGGTAAGGCGGGTACCAGGTTGAGATTCATTGGGAGAGTGCTTAGAAAATGTAGTCCATCAACAAAGGAGGTGGCTTACAAAACACTCGTTCGACCTATACTTGAGTATTGCTCATCAGTGTGGGATCCGTACCAGATCGGTTTGACGGAGGAGATAGAGAAGATCCAAAGAAGAGCGGCGCGTTCCGTCACAGGGTTATTTGGTAACCGTGATAGTGTTACGGAGATGTTTAGTAAACTCAAGTGGCAGACTCTGCAAGAGAGGCGCTCTGCATCGCGGTGTAGATTGCTCGCCAGGTTTCGAGAGGGTGCGTTTCTGGATGAGGTATCGAATATGTTGCTTCCCCCTACTTATACCTCCCGAGGAGATCACGAATGTAAAATTAGAGAGATTAGAGCGCGCACGGAGGCTTTCAGACAGTCGTTCTTCCCGCGAACCATACGCGACTGGAACAGGAAAGGGAGGTAATGACAGTGGCACGTAAAGTGCCCTCCGCCACACACCGTTGGGCGGCTTGCGGAGTATAAATGTAGATGTAGATGTAGACCGAGTGGTTCTAGGCGCTTCAGTCCGGAACAGCGCGACTGCTACGGTCGCAGGTTCGAATCCTGCCTCGGGCATGGATGTGTGTGATCTCCTTAGGTTAGTTAGGTTTAAGTAGTTCTAAGTTGTAGGGGACTGATGACCTCAGATGTTAAGTCCCATAGTGCTCAGAACCATTTGAACCATCTTCAGACATTTTCTGAGTAGTGTCACCAAAGAAGTTACAATGTTTGTAAACAACATTGAAAGAGAAATTACTTGTGTAGATTGAAGCAGAAAGATACAGTAAGTAACATCTTTGACGGTGTGGTGCTAATTCAATGTAAAAAATAAAAAAAATTGAACAGTAAATAAATAAAAATAGAAACGGAGAGACAGGTAAAAACTTTAACACAAACTAGGAACCGCATGCCTAAATAATAGTTTCTTTTAATAAACAAAACTAATAAAATAAAATTTATAATTATTTACCTACAGATATGCCTTGTTCCTACATCAAAATCACAAGTGTCACTATGTACCCAATGTATGATACTTGGCCTAAGGCCGAAATTGTACAATTGTACATGAAATGAAGAGAATGGCATCTAAAGGCATCAAGAAATCTGAAAAAGAAACACACTGGTGACCATTCTACCTCTCACAGAGAATTGTAACTCTACACTCTATAATCATGTACATACCGGTCGTTGTTGTGTACGTGTACAAAGTTACTTTGACATCCAGACATATCGGACAGGGATATTCACATTTGCTGGATAAAGAAAGGCACATTCCGGCTTTCAGGGAAACGAAATCCGAAATATTGGCACAAGCAGCCACTCACACTGAAGAAATTAGACAATGTGCAATCCCAGGTTCGATTTACTACCAAGAGTTACAGCTAAAGCCATGGATGTTTTATTCACCCCAACTCCAACCCTCCGCTGTGCCCTAAGCGACAGGCTGCCAGTCGTAAACTGCTCGCCACAGATTTTTTAGGCCGAAGTAAGTGGCTCAGCCTTTCTGTAACGGGAATTTACAAAATGGCTCTGAGCACTATGCGACTTAACTTCTGAGGTCATCAGTCGCCTAGAACTTAGAACTAATTAAACCTAACTAACCTAAGGACATCACACACATCCACGCCCGAGGCAGGATTCGAACCTGCGACCGTAGCGGGAATTTACAAGCTCCCAAGAACGTAACTGAGAACTAACTCAATCCAGGCCATGTAAGGCAATCAACATAGTCCGTACTTGCAATGAATTCCAATAAATCAGGAGACTGCTGAAGAAGGTGGACAAGAGATTCAACAATAACAACACAGATGAATCTTTAACAATAGGATATACTCTTCTAGAGTTCATAAACATATAGCAGAGAGCAGCTTTCAATGAGGAGTTAAAGATAGTTAAATAGAGAGATAGCGATCAGTTAGTGCAGGTATCAGACAACTTCATTACAAAAAACCTTAAACAGTACTTCGATTAATAACGTTCTAGAGACAGCTGAATTCATGTGCGATTGATAAAGTACTAGAGAAAGAGTGAAACCTATGGGATGACGATCGAGTTGACAAAAGGGGATGGTTGTGATGACTGCTTACCACGTGGCGCCTCTGTGCGAAGTAGTCACGAGCGGCAATTTTAAACGGCGACGCCTATACACGAGTAACGTTACTATCTTCGGCTCAAAGCACTGAACAGAGAAACTTACCTGACGCATCGTGGCACGTGTCAAGAACATATCGCGTTAACATCGGAGTCCTCTTGCTGGTGTCGATGGTTCTAAGAGGAGCTGGAAAACTGCGAGGGGGAGCTGCAGTCTGAGACTTTTTGTCTTTGGAGAGACCATAATCTTGTGAGCTTCTGACCTCAAAAAATAGCGCTAGTACTAGCTGCTGGGAGGGGCAGTGGTCTAAGACTGTCTAGTTGGGCTTAGGGAACGGACATCATCTAATGTCTGCGGAGGTTTCACATCCTGTCTTTGTTCCAGCCGTCCGAACACGGTCGTCCCTGTATCACTGCGAGTCCACGAGGTGAAGAAGAGCGATTTGAATTTTTATCTCAAATTAAAGACTGGGCCATGATGACCAACAGTTAAATTGTTTCAAAACGATGGCATTCACATTCAAATTGAGGAACACTACTCCTCACTAGGTCATCACAAATCTGTCTGTCGCTGTCTCTTTCCTCTTTGAATTATTAAACGTTGGTAAATTTGCATGTGATGTTCGGGGAACCTCGAAGTAAAATTCTTTTCTTTTTCTTCTTTTGCATACCTCTATCCCCTATCTACGCTGGGTCGGCATGTTAACTGTTGGATTTGACATTGTTAGTGGTAGAGAGTGGTTAGATGCCCTTCCACTATCCCCCCCCCCTCTCCCCTCCACCCACCGGCACTCACCGCCCCATCCATCCCGCCAACTGCGTGGTCGGAATTTGTGTGCCCCATCTGTATGCCTCAAGGGTTACCTCTTTCGGAAATGTGCCACCGTCTTGTAAATGAGCATCTTCATATTTTTCGCGGCGCAATGATTGTTCTATAAAATTTCGTGCGTGCAGCTGCATAAATTTCACTTTTTCTTCTGATATTTCTACAGCACGTCGCCCAGCCATCTTCAGACGCTGCAGCACTTTCTCCCTCCTTTTAACTCTGTGCCCACGTAAATGTAAGTCCGTATGGGTCGGTTTCCGATATACTGCGTGTCCCAAGGTGCCATCGCTTCTGCGTCGTAACAACACATAAAAAAATACACAAATGTATCTTGCACAAGCAGTACTGATTTATACTTACCTGCAAATAGCTGCCACCATACGTTGCAGTCGATGAGTGTTCTCAGAACTCTGGTCAATAGAGCACACGTCATAGCGGACGAGAGCAGTCAGGAGCATGAACTTCTACACCTGAGAAGAGTTTTTGAAGCAAACGGGCATTCCCCAGAGCAGATACGTAAGGCACAACGGATGAGACCAACAGTGGGCGTAAGGAATGCAGAAGAAGACACGGAAAGTTTTAAATCCATAGCTTTTCTGGCATACGTGGTCAGCCTAGCGTTAAAAATGGAACGGATCCTCTGTAAACACTAAATGAAAGTGACTTATCGCCCTCCACCGAAGACAGGAGCACTCCTGGATTCCGTTGAAAATTATTTGGTGCTTCGGACGCCTGGAACTTACAAGACCTCATGTGAGCGTGGCCGTTCATACATCAGACAGACGACACGTATAATTCACGGAGCACCGCAGGTACACCCGACTCTTACAACCTAATAAATCGGTGGTGGCAGAGCACTTTATTGATATTGGGTACACTATGGTGTACGATAACGTCGAAATTTTTGCCTCGACTTCGTCTTTCTGGGACTCTGTAGTGAAAGAAGAAACTGAAATTCTCTTGGCGACGAATTTAATTAATGGGGATAGCTGCTTGAGCTTATACAAATCATGGAATCCGGCACTTTCTGTAAGAAACTCATAAAAGATGTAGCAACGACGCAGCTCGCAGTGATGAATCGATATCACCGTGTGGATCTAATTTCATGCATGTGTTGTACCTCTTTGCCACCCATCAACGTCTCTGGCTCCTTGGGTATCTGTGGCCCCATGCGCAGTGGCCTGGTCCGCGGGTTTAAAAGGACGGAGCAGGTGATGGAGCCTAAGTCAGCTCGGCTCACTCTGATGGTGGCTGGACGGTATGCAGCCGAAATATCAGAAGAAGAAATTAAATTCGTGCGGCTGCACTCCCGAAACTTTACGAAATAACGTTGTTAATGTTTACAAACCATTTAACTGAGGCGGACCATGGGTACAACACCGGTATTCACCAAGTAGGATGTGGAAAACCACGTAAAAGCCACATCTAGTCTGATTGGCCCGCCAGTTCACGTCGTTAACCCGCCGAGGGGATTACATCCGTGGCCAGCACGCCTTCCCAAATTCTTGAATCACTGTACTAAGGTGCGCAGCTATCCGGATGGATCTTCTCGAAATAAAATTGATAACTCGATTAGAAGTTCAACGGTGAGTCAGTCACTAAGAATGGTCCGGAATCTGCAATGATTTGTATTGATTATTAATTATCTGCGGTTTCTCTCTTTGTTAATGATCCCTCGCGAATGCGCATGTGTGTCCCGACGCGTAACGAGCCTTGTTGAAGTCGTTGTGTTGCAAAGTGTGACAAAGGTCTTGCACAAGTATGGTAACAACTTACGCTCACATGTGTCTTTCATAACAGTACATCGCTGTTATGAAAACTGCCGATGTTCAAGGAGTTCCAGAAGGACTGTCAGTCCGACGCTCGTGGTCTAGTGGCTAGCGGGATCCCGGGTTCGATTCCCAGCCGGGTTGGACATTTTCTCTGCCCGGGGACTGGGGGTTTGCATTTTCGTCATTATTATCATTCGTGACAGTGGCTAGACTGTGTAAAAACTCTGACTTCGTCTGGGAAACATCATCATCATCATCAAGGGCTGTCAGACCATCTGGTCTTTAATCAGACGGTTCAAATGGCCCTGAGCACTATGAGACTTAACATTTGAGGTCATCAGTCCCCTATAACTTAGAACTACTTAAACCTAACTAACCTAAGGACATCACACACATCTATGCCCGAGGCAGGATTAGAAACCTGCGACCGTAGCTGTCGCGCGGTTCCAGACTGAAGCACCTTGAACCGCTCGGTCACAGTGGCCGGCATTCTTTAATCAAAGCCGCTTCAAGAAACTTCTGCACCACATTGATCTTACACCGTATCCGCTCAATGAACGTGATAAAGAGGGGGAGGCCAACCATATCTTATTCAGCGTTACTTTAGAAATGCGCTGTTGCAACAATTGATAAAACTGAACTGTCCTCTGCCGACTTCAATAAAGTCATTGTCACAGTGAAGTTTTAACAATGCCGTGAGAAACTGGATGTACTTATAAATTCATTTTTGCACAGAATTATTAACTTTCGACATTATAGTTAAGATTAAAAGAGACCTTCTCAGATTCCAATAATAATAATAATAATAACAGATCTAAGGCAGAAGCGGATCTAGCTGTTCAGCTCGCAGTCTGATAATCAACGATATTTGGGATGATAACAGTGTCTAAGAAAAAACAATAATAATATCAGAAAATACTACTGCAAACATAGGGCAATTTTAAAAGTAAAAATGTTGCAAGATTAACAGTTCTAATTAAAAGGAGACATAATATTCACCTAATATTCTGTCTCCTTCTAATTAGAACTGTTAATCTTGCATCATTTTTACTTTTATAATTGCCCTATGTTTGCAGTAGTATTTTCTGATATTATTATCGTTTTTTCTTAGACACTGTTATCATCCCAAATAGCGTTGTGGTCAGTGACGATAAATACTGGGTAAAGGGTTTGTACAACATCGAGAGAAAACTCCTGGAGCCGGCCTTCGTGTGTACTGGTATTTTAGGTTACGCAAGAAACTGCGAAAGCTGACGCTCGTTCAACAAACCTTAAGTCCTGTGCAGTTCTAAAGGTGAGAAGAAAGTCAAAGTATGAGGCACAAGTACCTTCGTGTCCGAAAGCTACAACGACGGCTTGCTCGAGACGCAAACGTCGAACGTAAAAATCATTGCTCACATATGCTTTGAAGAATAGTTAAAAATACGTAGAATTCGAATTTCTAATGAATACAGTAATGTGGATATTTTGTTCATGAAACAAAATTCATTAATAAAATTACTAGTTGCACGTAGTGACAGTGCAACATAAAATATTAGAAGTATAATACAAATTCTGCCTTGTGTTTTATTTGGGGTTCTTCCGTCGTATGTATGAAAGCCCGGCACTTTGGAATATTTTAGTCTTAATCGAATATTGTTGCAGCTTCCCTTCCTTCCTTCTTCCTTTCTTCCTTCTTCTTCTTCTTTTTATTGTTCTTCTTTTTCTTCGCGTGGCTGAGTGGTCGAAGCGACAGATCCGCATGTGGGCTGTCTGGCTTCAATTCCCGGTACTGTCAGGGAATTTCCGTGGTGGGAGGACTGGTACAGCGGTACACTCAGCCTTGTGATGCCAACTGAGGAGCTACCTGACTACCTGACCGAGAGGTAGTGTCTCCAAGGTCGAAACGTCGACATCAGCCCGGGGTGCGGCATTCTGATCCCATCCGATGATGAATGCCGAGGTTGACACGGCAGTCGGTGGACTAACACGTGGTTTTCAGGGTCTGATCGAAGGGATTCCTTTCCTTTTCTTCTTCTTCTTCCACTTCTTAGTTATGATGGTGAGATCATTGTGTTCAGCCAGTTGCCAAATAATTTTTTGTTTGATATTGTGACTCTACGTTCGAGAAATAAGCATTGAAAAAGGACGGTCGACAGTGAATTACGCGAGTAGCCGCGTGTCCGATCATCCAGATTGCTGCGTGTTTTGGATATTTTGCGGCCTTATCATTTCCATTGAGTCAGTGCAATTTGGGGTTTTGCGATCTATGATTAAAAGTCTCTTTCGGTTGTACTAGCAGATCTCAGATGCGTTCCGCAGATGAACCTATGATATGACGGATAAGCTAGACTACATACTTCAAACGTCAAAGTTGTGCTCAAGTGGACGTTGTATGTATTTATTTTTTATATTAATTGCTGTTGTTTCCTTGACGATCATGCTACATGGAGTTGGTTGATAGAACGTTGCTGTATTTGTATGTACCGGTACTTCATCTTCGGGCAACGTTGTTATTGTTTTAGTCAGCAGCTCTAATGGTCGTTTCATGCCGTCTTCCTATCCTGTAGCTTGCCGGTTGTCCTCCTCAAAAAAATGGTTCAAATGGCTCTGAGCACTATGGGACTTAACATCTGAGGTCATCAGTCCCCTAGAACTTAGAACTACTTAAACCTAACTAACCTAAGGACATCACAAACATCCATGCCCGAGGCAGGATTCGAACCTGCGACCGTAGAGGTCGCGCGGTTGCAGACTGTAGTGCCTAGAACCGCTCGGCCACTCCGGCCGGCTGTCCTCATTTCAGGACGGCTGATGCATCCCTCATATCAAAACACCTGCGATACATCTTCGTATGCGAATCTGCCCAAGCCATTCTTTCTTCATTCCTTAAACCACTGTAGGGTTATGGGTAGGTGGTTTCTCATTCTATCACTGAACACAACTGTGTAAGGTGTAATGGCATTGTTTAATATTACAATTTTGTCACGGAAATACACGATTTTACACAGTTTACAAGGTGAAAATGTTAAGACAGTGGTCAAAATGACGCATCTCGTCCTCTGAAAGTGAACTAATCCTAAACATAACAGTATTAAATTGTGACTCTCAGAAAGTTAAATAATCCTACACACAAGAATATTAAATTGTAACTAGAAGTTTCTTTAGTCTTACGATTACGTTATGATGTTGGCTAGAACTATGATAAATCATCCGATTCCGGTTCAAAGCTCGGTACTATTTTTAGGAAGACAGACAAGTCTACAGAGGATGGTTAGTTTTGTGACAAGTCGAGCAAAAGATTACCCAAGGTAGCTCGAGTTTACAGTGGATGCAAGCTGGTGAACCAACAAGTTTACGCCTCTGCACGCGGTATTTACCTTAGCTGCGATGAGTCGTCTGCATGGCTGCTCTCGCCCACTGAAATTCCTATACAATCTACTTAAGCCTTTGCTGAATTTTCCAGCAGAAACCTGAACTCATCCCTAGTCTCAGACTATGGCAATATACCCGCGTATGGCTGGAGCAGCGTGCATATTATAATGCCCTCTCAGTTTTCACAAGAATAATTAACTAACTGTGTGGTTCGTTTCTCCACAGTTGGAGCTCAACGACGCTACAGCCAGTTTCTAGCTGGAGGTCAGCCACTGTGAACGCAGTGTTCACACAAATTTTTACTCTGCATTGTACAGAGCGTTATGTGCTCTGTTCTGCACTTTACGCCAGTTCAGAGAAGAGTCTCCTGAAAATTTCGCTCTCGTCTTTCCCATAACTGAACTCTCTCCCCACCTGGGTTCTTTCGTTCTCCACATCACAGGTTTTTTCGACCAATAGGAGCGTTTCTCTTATTTTGTGGAAACTATCTCTACCAATCTCAAGGGTCTTACCATTAAACTGCATTGAAATCTTGGTGCTTTACTCCTTCCCAGTGCGTTCCCGGCAATCGGACATTTTGTGCCTGCTCCAGATGCCTAAAAAGTTACATGTGTCTATCACGTGTGTACCACTTGCAGTTCACGTGATCAAATGCATCACTTGTTTTGTTCGTATCCCTTTGGCATTCCGAAACGCAGTTTTCTAAAGCTTGTTTCTGTCCTACTTCTGGCCGTCCCTTTCCCGTCCTGCAGTACACGTCACCTGTCGGGTCGCTGACCCGCTATGGGACGCGCCACCTTAAGAGCTTTCTGTAGTGCCTCCCGGGGTGTGCCCACTGCAACTGCCTGCGCTGGCGTCCACACAAAACGTTTCTTCTCGCTTCTTGTTTCACCTTCTGCTCGTTGACATGCATTATATAGGAGTGGTGTGTTAATACCGTCGATTGAGTGTCATCCCTTTTGCATTAAATACTTAAAGGGAAATCTGCTCATTACCACCAAAGTAAGTTAGGTGTCATATTCTCCTTCTCATTACGATGTATAACATTCTTATGTAACGTGCAAAACTGACCTTCATTCATTCTGCCACCTTACACTACAGTCTCCAGGAACAACCCATGTCGTAGTATGTGTCTTACTGTTGTGTGTCATCGATTTCCTGTCACCTTTATTAGCAATTTGTTCTCTTTAACTCGTTGCAAAACGTCTTCGTTCCTTAAATGATCAATGCAATGTTCTTCAACACTTTAACATCACATTTCAAACATTTCTAAACGTTTTGCTTCTGTCTTCCCTAATGCTCACGTTTCGTTGTTGTTATTGCTCATTGTCTAGGTTATTGTTGTACAAAAATATTTTCCTTGAAAGAGTGAATTTAAAAACTAATAAAATCTTTTTTTATCCATTCGTGAAGACTACACTAGTAGACTTAGCATGAAATAACTTTCAACAAAGAGCAAATAGTAGGTTCAAAGCTTTAAAAATTGCGTTGAGTTGATCACATCAAAAAAAAAAAAAAAAAAAAAAAAAAAAAAAAAAAAAAAAAAAATGAGGAAGAGTCAGGCACTTTCACAAATTGTAAAACTTCTGGTTGATCATACATACACATAAACTCACACTTACGAACTCAGTCTCTCACTCAGTCAATCAGATATGTAGTCTCAATGTTAAAAGTTTCTGTAGTAATCAAATTAAAAACATAATAGTGAATCAAACGTAGCTAAAATGTTTTTGGAGATGTTTGTGCTGTTATAAAATGTCTATATTTCACACGCATGAAGAACTGCACTCTACAAATATCTTTTCGTGAATCTTTCTAGTACCAAGGTTTATGTATATAGATAATGGCAGCTATTTCTTTTTATAGAAAATCCATATTTCAGAGGTTCGTGATATTTTAATTTCTGCCTTCCCCACTGTCAACGATTCGTGCCCGTTCAGAGTTGTTCTTTGAAAATAACTTTTCATTAACCTACTGGTCCCAATGTTTAGAGTTCTATACCCTTTTCATTATGTAAAAAGCCCTACTGCCTGGTGTAATATGTCTTCCTTCTTTACCTGTTACACAGGGTGTCCAACATAAAACTGTTAAGTCTCACGTATCAGTTAATCATCTCTACTGGAACTCCTTGTGAAGTGATAACACTGTCTCGAAAGTTGGCTGCACTACATTTTATCGAAAAGTTGAGTGTAGCTGTGCATTCGTGCGTCAGCTGTTGTGAGAAGCTCATTTGATTTGTTACGGAAGTGGGGCAGTTTGCCTTAGAACAGGCAATTGATACGGTGGAGTGTTGCACAAAGACAGGCTCATCAAGGAACGTAAAACAATGTTTCAAATGAAGTATTCTGGTAGGAAACTCCCCACGACCAGCACAGATCTGTACAAGAAATGGATGGGTGGAGAATCCGTTCAGAATGAGCAGAGGAATGGGCTAACGATAGTGAGGCCCCATGAAACTACAGACAGAATTCGTGTGGACAATACGTGAAGTCCTCGCAATTCGGTAAGGAGATTATCGCAGCGGATTGCTGTATCTCGTACATCGTGTCAGCGTGTAAGATATGAAATTAAAAGCCTGTCGTGTAAGTGCAGTCCAAGCGTTAAAATTACTCGGACCCCCTGCTTTCATTTATCAATGTATGTAAACTCCCAGTATTGCAGATACTGGTCGCAGGATAACCTATATATTCTGCATAAAGAACAACTCCACTCAAAGAAGATAGGTGTTAACATCAATTACTAACGTTTATTTGGACGCCTTGCTTTACTTCATGTCAGATGAAACTTGGTTTCATCCGTCGGGTTAAGTAAACTCCCAGAACTGAAGATACTGGTCGCGGGACAACCCACAAATTCTGCATGAGGAACCTCTCCACTCAGAGACCATAGGTGTTTGGCGAGCGTTGTCCGGCATACGTGTTATTGGCCTCATAGTTTTCAATTACACCTTAAACAGTACCAGGTATCTAGAGATCTTTAATTCTTTCTCTGTGCAAATAGCAGGTGCAGAGAATCTGTATGCAGTATTCCAACAACATGGAGCAACCGCTCATACATCCAATCAAAGTATGGCCCACACACCAATGTCTTCCCTGAAGACAGACTTGTCAGTAGCAGTCTCTGGCTCCATAGTCTCCGAACTTAACATCGTGTGATTTTTATTTATCAGGCACGCCAAAAAGCAAGGTGTATGCCGACAAAACCACGCACAATAGACAATCTCAAACGCGACCTTACTAGAGAAATTAACAACATGACGCATGGAGAATTATAGCGTGTTGCTGGCGACGTCATCACACAAAGTCAGCGATGCCTGGATGTCCGTGTCTACCACTGCCACCATCTCCTATAAACAGGCAACTACGTGTTCTTAACGTTACTTTTATCTATTCTTTTTAAATAGTTCATTGTTACTTGAATGTCGGGCGTGAGGCGTACCGGTTTTATGTGGGACACACCGTATTTCTATGATAGGAAAAAAATGTGTTCGTCTTTTCTAGAATCTTTCATTACAGTTTAACATTTAGCCATCCAAAACGTTCACTTGCTGCACACGCGTTTACTTTCGTTTTATTTTTGTTTATGTTCATGTTACAACCATCAGCTGTCGTCTTCTGGTGACCACTGTTGTGTCATCAGCGAACCATATAATGCTGATTTCCAGTCCGTAACAAACAACTACCATATCGCGATAGTCTTTCACTTCTCTCATTACCTCTTCAATATAAACAATAAGAATTTTCCTGACTTTTAATCACTTGGACAATTTCGTGTGCGCCAACTAACCCACTCTGCTTTGCATGTTATATCCCTGACTATGATACAAGACCGTCTAAAAATGGAAAACGTTTTATTCCATTCCAGAATCTGCCATTAGGACATTTTTCACTAGTAGAGTGAACAGAATCA
Source organism: Schistocerca piceifrons (assembly GCF_021461385.2). Classification (NCBI taxonomy): domain Eukaryota; kingdom Metazoa; phylum Arthropoda; class Insecta; order Orthoptera; family Acrididae; genus Schistocerca; species Schistocerca piceifrons. The sequence continues at coordinate 274,227,391 of NC_060140.1, read as the reverse complement.
TTTTCGTATCCCGCTCCCAACGCCATCAGATACCTTACCTTGCACATAAAATTTCACTTTAACAGCATTAATAGTCAATTAGCAATTATAAAACTGCACAGTTACTTCTGACTGGGTGTGATCGCACATATACGCGGGAATACGAAAGCTTACTTTAGAACATAAAAATCATAACGCTACATCCCAATGAAAATGGTACAGGATTATCCTGATATTACCAGTATCGTGCTAAATATTATAATTAAGACAAAAATGCATCTTTTTGGTAACAGACTAAGGTCAATTATTACATTAATTTAGTCAGTGAAATCTAGTTAGTTCATGTGGCTAGCAAAATTAGAAAAGTTTCTCCGAAAACGAAATTTCATTCTCATCAGCACCTACGTAGAAAACATGTATGTTTGATCAAGTTCAGAGACGAATTATGGGACCGTTATATGGAAGATTACTCTCTAACAACTATCTCGTGCTATTACTATAGTGTTCGTAGATTTCACGAGAGAGAAGAAATTACCTAAAAGGTTGATGTGTAGGGGATACAAGAAACAATGATAGAAGCGAGACTGATTTTATTTCATGTCATATCTCTGTCACTGTGAGAAGAATATGTATACATTAAAGAAAATCCTTCAGTTAAAAACATGTCTCTCCAAGAGTATGGACATCTCCGATCCTGTAGAATTATCTTGATTTGAAGATAATTTTTGGTTCACATTATCATTATCAATTTTTGTTTCTTTAAATACGGAATTATATGCATTCTAAAAAATTATGTTATTACTATACACAAAGGAACTGAATTGCGCGACAAGGACTCACCGATGCTCCATGCAATGTCCGATTCGGTTTAACGTCACACGTTACGCTCAATGATTACACTTGATTAGTGGAAGGGAGACGCGAACATAACGTGGTATGGATGTGTGCAGACGTACTGATCGTTGCTACGCGACCGCTGATGCACTGTTAAAAAAAAAAAAAAAAAAAAAAAAAAAAATTTGTAGCAATGAATACCAGGACGCAGTGATATAGCAAGGCTGATTTTCTTTTCTTTTTTTTTACACCTCAGGTACCATAGAGACGGTGCTTTAGTCATTTTGCAGTTCGTATGTTAGACAAAGACACGAAAACACTGTTGCCGCAAAAATCTATTCTCATTTTAAATTACTGGTGTCATCTGAATTCTTATGGTGATTTAGTAACAATTCGATCGTAAGACTTTTTAACTTCAAATATTTTCTGCAAGATCTCCCAAGCACATGTAGTTACTCATCATTCGTAGAAACGATTTACTCTTAGAAGATCTGTGCGCTGTCTGAAATGTAAACGACAGCTTTCCCAATTCTATCCGATGTAAATGATGGAGTAACCTTTACAAGATTACTTGCAACGACTTGTGAAGGTCTGAACTTGATATCATATTGTGTGTCTGTGATTGCCCAAGCTAGTTATTTTCACGAAATTAATTATGCAATTAGTATGAAGGCTTTCACGACCGGATGACATATCTTCTGGTAAACCTTCCGGGATGTAAGGTCGTGGTCCATGAAACTCTTCAGCTCCTAACGTTTCGTCCGGAGGAGGAGGAGAAACACCCCTCTGAAGATGTCCAGCGCAGCTCTGGACGAAACGTTAGGAGCTGAAGAGTTTCATGGACCACGACCTTACATCCCGGAAGGTTTACCAGAAGATAATTATGCAACTGTCAGTGTATTATAATATGTTGGCTCTTTGTTGGGGCGTGACACTAAGGTCGGTTCAAATGGCTCTGAGTCCTGTGGGACTTAACATCTGAGGTCATCAGTCCCCTAGAACATAGACCTACTTAAACCTTACTAATCTAAGGATATCACACACATCCATGCCCGAGGCAGGATTCGAACCTGCGACGCGGTCACGCAGTTCCAGACTGTAGCGCTTAGAACCGGTCGACCACTGCGGCCGGCTCACTAAGGTCGGGAATGCTGGCACATTTCTTCAGTTTAGCCTTTGTATGTGATTGCTGAGTATCTGTATGTATGTAAATAATTTGTCATTTAGTAGTCTCGTGAACAGCTGAATGAGATATGCCTATCTTGTTTCGTGTAATATTGCGTTTCGTTCTATGAACACCTGGAGAGACCGGGAGCACTGAGAGCAATCCTGAGTCACGAACGCTCAACCAACACCAGCAATGCACGGACTTTTTTCTTTCGCGTTTAGTGTCAATGATGAGGTTATGTCCCATTTAACTGGGAAAGTTAAAGGCTGACCAGTGTTTATAAAATACTGAAATCGTTGTAATATCTCTTTATATTCGAAGAATTATTCTGATACAATTCTATCCTTGAATGACGTTTACTAGTTTTCTATCTTCATACTCGCAGAATCCATGCGCAAAGTAGTTTCATACAATAGCTTTGCCATGAGCGCATAAGTATTCTTTGTAGTACTCTCTCTGGTGGTTGTTAGAAAAAAAAGAAGGGGAGCTTCCGAGATTGTCTTCGTGCCGATTAGCCTGAGCTTTGTTTGAAGAATTGTAATCTGAATTGTAATCTGAATATTGAGATTTATGACAAAAGATAACTGATACGAAACTGTACGATTAACAGGGATATATATATATTGCTCCTTCATACAAAAGGTGAGTACTTGACATTTGAGAATTAATGATATTCATCGAAATATCGCGTAGTTGTTAATCAGAAGGGAACTTCCAAGAGCTCCATTACTTCTTCGGAAGGTTAAACTTTACCAAAGCCAAATATCCGCTTGATCTGAGGTTTCCCGACTGATTATACAACGCTCCCAAAATAACGAGACATTTTATTTGTACAGATTAGCAAACTGCCGCAAAGCACGAGCCTGCAGAGAAGAAGAATCATCGCCCGATTTCATTCTAACAAGTAAAATTTCTGAATCATTTTGAGTGACTGAGCTGTGACTGTTTTTCCTATTATGAGTGATTGATTGCTCGAACGAATTGAGAACTACATAATTACATAGACAGGAAAAGTTACATCTTCTAAACACTGTTAATGAGATTTTCCACTGGACGTACTGTCGCCATATAACACAGACTTTTTTGTAGTCGTTAGCTTCCTGTTGAACAAAACAGTGCTTACCATTCTCTCTTTCCACTGAATGCCAAGTCGTCTGATGTCACATAAAAGTTAACTGAGTTTGGCCCTACATTCTGTCACAAACAAACTGCACAGCGGAAATTTAAATACTGGTCTTTAGATTAAGCGGTCAGGGAGTGCTTTCTGGAATCTATCTCTTACAGAGTAAGTGAGGTTAAAGACCAAAGGAGGTGAAAGGATGTGCTGGTATGCACATTGGAAAAACGGTTGTTGAACTAAGTTGATTCCGAGTTGGCATTTATTCACAAAATGGAGTGTACCCCTCAGCTTCAGAGAACATTTAACACGCAAAAAAACTGGGTTGTGACCTACAGCGTAAGGAAACACGGAACTTAATCCGGATTACGCTGCAAGTAATGATACATGACTAGATGAGAAGAAAATCGGCCCTGTATGAATCTAGTTAAACGATAGTAACGGTATCACCTGGAAGAACCGCATAATGGTTCTGACAAACGACTTTAAAAATAAGTTCCTTACACCCTTAAAAATTATAGAAAGTTACTAACCCGAAAATCTCAACTCATTTCCAACCAACATCACCTTCCAAGTGCCCACGTAAGCAGCGATTCCTGCTTACCAGAAGACAGCAAAGCGACTCTTCCTCTGTACAAAATCTAACCTGCCTCGGCTCCATGGACAGGACCAGAAAGAGACTCCCAGGGAGCGAACTGAACAATCGAGAAGGCGAATTATTCGGTGGCACCAGGCGTCTCCTCCAGTCAGAATCTAGGCGGCATAGTTTCTTAGGTTAAAATTTATCATCGGTTCAACGTTTAATTTACGAACATCTGATTGACTTGCAGGAAGGTCCAACGGAAATAACAGTTAGGAGGCCGTGTATTACGAACATCCAGACTGACAGATGCCCCTCCAAACTGACGATCGAAGACAGCTTCGAAAAATTACTCAACGGCCTTTCCGAGGTCCTGCTATAAACCTGAACCAAGGAAGTCCCCCTGAATTTACCAACACGCATGCTTTTGCAATTACACTTACATTCATACAATCTAACACTCGTCCATGTAGAGGAAAGCAGATTAAAAGTATATGCGATACTAAATATCAAACGTAATCATCATCATCATCATCATCATCATTTATTGCCTTATCGGGCCTTTAAGGCCTACAGCAAGAAGAACAAAAGGAAAAAGTAAAGACAAAAAGACTTACAAAAGTACTCTATACAGTAGTAAAAGTTACATATGTACATTACAGCTTAAAGAAAAACGAAAAAAAATAAACAGGGCATTCAATCAAAGGTTTAAAAGGCAAGAGGGATACATTACAGAAACAAAAAAAAAAAAAAAAAAAAACACACACGCAGTGTCTGTCAATTACACGAGAGGAGGGAGCTGTTGCAGATGGCAGTCCATCTCATCCGGTCGTTGGCGTCCTCCTCCACGGCTGCTGGTTCCACTTCTTTCAGGATCGTTGTTATCCTATCCTTCCATCGAGTTCTTGGGCGTCCTCTAGGGCGTTTTCCTGTGGGTTGAGAGTGGAGGACTCTGTTTGGAAGGGATCCGTCTGCCCGTATGATGTGGCCAAACCATTGGAGTCTCTTCTGCGCCAATATTCGTCCAATGTGTGGCTTTCCATACCGCTGGTATAAATCTTCTTTTTTTCTTCGTTCCCATTTACCTTCCATGGCATTGTAGATGGGTCCATATATCTTCCGAAGTACCTTCCTTTCAAATGCACATATTGCTTCTTCTGCTGTTGCTGATGTTGCCCAAGTTTCACAGCCGTATAAAAGTACTGGTCTCACCAGTGTCGTGTATAGGTGGATCTTGTTCTTCTGCGATATCAGCCGAGATCTGAAAAGATTGTTCAGGCTAAAGAACATGCGATTAGCATTTGTTATACGTTGCTGTACTTCTTTCGTTACTTCACTTCTATTTGTTAGTATGGAGCCCAGGTACTTGAACTCTTCAACTCGTTCGAAGGTATGCCTGTCGACATCAATGGAAGGAGGGAGATCTCGGCGGCGTGATACAACAAGATATTTAGTTTTTTCCTCGTTCACCACCAGCCCAATTTTCTCTGCATTGTGGAGGAATCGGGAAGTATCCCTGCGTACTTGCTCTAGAGTGTCGCCAAGGATCACAACATCATCAGCAAATGCCAAGATTGTGTCTGCTCCCACCATCTCCATCTCTCTGGTTCGACAAGTGTCACGGCTTACTTTTTCCAGGGCCAAATTGAATAATATTGGCGCCAATGGATCTCCTTGTCTCAATCCATTTTGTATACTGAATGATGGTGATAGTTGATTACCAAACCGCACTTGGGCCGTAGACTGAGAGTAGCAAGCAGCAATTAAGCGGATGTATTTTGATGGGATGCCAAGTTCCTCTAACGTTTCCCATAACGTGGCGCGGTCAATGCTGTCATAAGCTTGTCGAAAATCGATGAAGATGAGGTGTAGATCCTTATTGAATTCGTAGAATTTTTCTATCAACTGCCTCAAACGTAATAAATGTGAAATAGGAGAAAAAGCAAGCAGAGAAAAGACACTCTGCAGAACTCGATAAAACTACAAAATCACGCGAACGGTGGATGAATGCCGCCGTTCAAAGTTAAGGGCTACAACATAAGGGTATGGGGAACGCAGCAGCCACATGCCACAGATGACCACGGGAGAGACTCTACAAGGCTTCTTGTGTTTTGCAAAGGAGTGGGACGAGTTTGACTACCGTTTCTCCGGTGCAGGGCACGAGCTTAAACGAAAGTGTAAAAGCTACGCGAAGCACTTATGCTCTAGCATGTAAAATATATATACACTAGTAAAATGTTATTGTTCTCGTGAAAATAAAAACTCTCTTTTCCTTTGTCTAAGTTAAAACTTCATTCAAGTTAAAGATAAAGTTTTATGAAACCACATGACTGGTTTTTAAACAGTCAGTGTGGTATGTGCGATCTATGGTTCCTCCAACCATAATGGTGAGGTCCACAAGCTCCTTGCACGACGGCCGCGTATGAGTTTTTTAAGTGAAATATATTTTAATGATACTTATGTGGTAGAAACCTATGTGAAACACAGTGGTAGAGGTGGTCCCAATTCTTTTTACGCTGTGTACTGCAGTAAACAGTTCGAGGACATAAGTACTTAATTCACGTAATTACTGAACGAGCAGTATTGCTAAAAATCCAGTGGAGATACGGCTGTACTATAAGAGCATCTACAAGTATGTACATTATTGTTTCTGTATCGCGCGTAAGTAGCGTTTGTTAGTTACTTTGTATGTATGAGATTAGATTGAGTGACCAAAGGAAAGAAACGGGGAGAAAATTAATTATCGCACAACTCGACTAAAAGAATGGGTAGGCAGATAGGCCACATCCTGAAGCATCAAGGTAATTGACGGAAGTGTAGTATCTAGAAAACATCAATAGTTATAATACGTTTGTTTTCACGGCCATCTTCCTCAGCAGCTGTTAAAATCAATTACTATTGTTTTCTCCGTATTAAACTTACTGCAATTAATGAAACAGAATTTTACACCAGACACGTTTCGATTTTATTTGCAAGGCATCTTATGTGGTAATTCTGCAGATTGGATACACATGTTTGTACATTTTCTGTTGTATTAGATTGAAAACAGTAATTTGTTTATAAAGCTGGTGTACAGTTTACTTACGGTGTTTCTTCTACCTTTTGTTACATATTCTCCAAACCACTGCTTCTTCTCTCTTTGTAAGCAGAAGTCGATGCGAAAGACACTTCGTTACACATATACACTTCGCAGTTTTCGTCTTTCTACATTTTTTTCTTACACTGTACTTGTGTAAGGAAAAGTTCAGAAAGGCAAAAAGTGCCAAATGAAGTTTCCTTCTGCATAAGCTTTTTCTAACAAAGAGAAAAGATCAACGGTTTGGAGAATATGTAGACAATAGGCAGAAACACTGTAAATAAATTGTATACCAACTTTATAAACAAAATGCTGTTTTTAATCTAAAACAGCAAAAAATGTCCAAACATATGTAACCAGTTTGCAGAATGACCACAGACGATCCTTTGAAAATATGAGAGGCGTCTCCGGTGTAAAATTCTCTTCACTTAATTGCAGTAACCTTAAGACGGAGAAACCAATAACAAGTGAACAATTCTTGTGTTTAACTTTTGTCCTCATTATGTGTGACACATCTCTTAGAAGCGTGAAAATTTTTTCCGTTAGTGTCAGCTTCATTCCGTTACATTTGCAACAAACAGATCTCTTGTCATGCACAGTGCAGTCGCAGAACATCAGCATTGCAAATGTCCCCTCGACATTGAGACCCATGCACGAGAACTCAGTGGCGTGTCAATGCCGTTCTCAAAATTCTTCAGGCGTCAGCAGTTAGTGGAGTCAAAACATCCGTAAAATAGCTTTTATCTATAGGACAATATATTTAGCACGATTGAAAGTCTTTATGTTTGATGTCATAACACTTACTCCACAGCAAAAAATAGCGTTAAAGCTACACTATTTGAAATTTTTAATTCGGACTGAGTAAGTCATTTTCTTAGATTACTCTTAGATAAACGCGGGCGGTAAAGTCTGTATGCCCACTAAAGAAAAAAAAATCATTCCCCTCTCCGGCACTTGGAACCCATGATAGTGCGGGATTACATACCAAGTCGTCATTTTTGGAGAGGTGTTTTATATATGAAAGAGAAGTTCTATTTATACGTCGTTAATCACTACCAGTATATACATCTGATAGCGAGTAGGCGTCACGAGCGTTACCTTGGTGATGTGACGGTTGTTTACTTTCACGGGATCCAGATGGCAACTTTACCAGTGTGTAAATATGGTGTCAAGTAAGCGAGTTATATCGGTGGTCTGGCAGTTGTTTGCGTTCACGGGACCAAGATTGCAGCTTTTCACTAGTTCAAACGAGCGGTCTTTATCCCAGAACGGGGGAGAAAACACGCCCAAAAAGACTACAGGCGAAACCGAATAGCGTCTGTTTGGCAGAAACGTGTTTACGTCTCTCGTACTCTCAGATCCCCTGGAGAGATTACGTGCGCAGTATTCTCCGTTATTTTGGTAATAAGGGATAGGAATTCCTTTCCAATGACCACAGCCCTTAATTAGGGAACTTTGTTATCGTATGTTGTGGTGGACTGAAAATATCTCGATACGTAGGATGCAGCATAGTAATTGTGAGGAAAATTATTGAGACCGTTGCTGTTCATGTTGTATATTAATGACACGAAATACTACATTAACAGGAACCTCAGACTTTTCGTAGTTGAGAAAACAAATATAGTGAAGTACTATCTGAAAAAGAGCTGCATGAATATCAAGTTAGATATTAGATTTCAGAGTGGTGCAAAAAGAGACATTTAAGCTGAAATTTTCAGTAATATAAAATGCTGCACTTCAAAAAGCGCACTAACATAGTACGTTTCATATAAAATATCAATGAGCCATAATGCCAAGGTACATTATCTGGCATGTATTGCTCCCTCAGACGTCGGTCGTTAGGTTACTAACAGCGTGAAACCAACAAACTTGCTCACCAAGCCCGCCATGCTTTACATGACTGTGTACCAACTGTGCAGAGACTAAGGTCCAGGGGAACCTTCATGAAAACAAGAAACATATTGTAAACGACTCCTTCTAAGGCAAGAATGGGAATATGGGAAGTACGAGTTGTAAATGTTTCCCATAGGGCTCAACTTTCTGAAACTCTTCTGCTTGGCCATCAAGGGAAGTGGCTTTGTGTCGGAAGATCAACACGTAATAGGCAAAAAAGGCGATTACCAGCCCTCAATACCGATGACGACCGCTGAGAAATGGAAAACATGAAAAATCTGCTCTGTTACCGGTTCTGTCCCTCATCCTGCACCGAGGAAAATCTACTTCAGGCTGCTCCAAATGCTCTTGCGGTTGTCTGCTTTTAGTCATCCATGGTGTAATTTTCCTTGTCTGTATGCCTGGATATGTTTGACTGATTTGATATGATTAGCGCAGGGAGACAAAAACAACAGTGCTCCTAGCTCACAAGTGCCGCAGCGAAACTGAGTTCATTGTACCAAATCGCACCCTGAGGTCCTAGTAAAGTCAACTGGTAACCTTAATGGGTAGCAGAAGACCCTTTACTAGTTCCTTATTAACCACAATATCTTCAGGGTTTGATGACCGGAATATTCTATGTGTGTCCACCCGACAACGCTTCGCACTGGAAGATCAGGTGCGGTTTCATCTCCCTCACCACACAGTCTACACCTGGGAGCTACTGCCTCTGTCCCCATCGTGTGTAGGTGTTTCTTAACGTTACCATCGCCACAAGTCATACTACGAGATTAATCTGTCTCCTGTTGAAGTCCAAGATTACAAAACCTCTCTTGAAACAAGGGCAACGACCTTGTCGTAGTGGATACACCGGTTCCCGTGAGATCACCGAAGTTAAGCGCTGTCGGGCGTGGCCGGCACTTGGATGAGCAACCATCCAGGCCGCCATGCGCTGTTGCCATTTTTCAGGGTGCACTCAGCCTCGTGATGCCAATTGAAGAGCTACTCGACCGAATAGTAGCGGCATCGGTCAAGAATACCATCATAACGACCGGGAGAACGGTGTGCTGACTCCACGCCCTTTCTATCCGCATCCTCCACTGAGGATGACACGGCGGTCGGATGATCCCGGTACGCCACTCGTGGCCTGACGACGGAGTGAGTGAGTGCTCTTGAAACAAGGCTTCAGTATCATCAACTATGTTTCTGTTTTTGGATCTAAGATCTGTATTCTACGTGTTGCCTCCTGATCCAACTACATAGTTTTCATTTTACGTTGCCTTAGTGGCTGTTACCAGAGGTTCCAGTACAATAAATGGAGACGTTGCACCTGCCCTGGTCAGATTACAGGTTCGTTCACTGCCACCGATTCCTGAGTAACCAGAGATCAATAGCAGGTTTACCCTGTTGCTTTCCCCTAGTTTCACAAAGGCTTCATGGCATTCTATAATGATCTTTGATCTCGTTGCAGGGGCTGATACAGATTTCAGAGTAGTTTTGTTGTCTGAATAAGTGTAAATACTGCGATTCCGTATCCCTATCGATCGCCTTCGTTTGTTTTCGACCCGTCAGTAAATCAGACTAAGTATTTTGAACAATGTCGTGTTTCTTTCTGCCTCTGCTCCCTTCTTCCAATTGTCACACTGAAAGGTTTATTGAAAGAGCTATGAGCTATTACATAGTCAGCCGGCGATATCCCGACAATTCCTGTGTTTACCACACTACTTTGGTGTGAGATTCTGGATAGCCTAAGATATACAGTTCTTCAAGGGTATTCAACCTATATGCCCCTGTTGGGTATGTTTGCTTTAGATTCTTTGGTTCAAATGGCTCTGAGCACTATGGGACTCAACTGCTGAGGTCATTAGTCCCCTAGAACTTAGAACTAGTTAAACCTAACTAACCTAAGGACATCACAAACATCCATGCCCGAGGCAGGATTCGAACCTGCGACCGTAGCGGTCGTGCGGTTCCAGACTGCAGCGCCTTTAACCGCACGGCCACTTCGGCCGGCTTTAGATTCTTTGCTTTACGTATTCCGTAATTTCATTTCTGTGTGTCTTTGTATCGATGCTTGTGACACGACTTTAAAAAAAAGTCACAATTCGAATCAGTCAAGTCATAGAACTCCACGGGAGTAATAGTTTGTAGGGACGCGAAACGAAATGATTACGTAGGCTCAGTCCAGGTAAAACAGGTGACTTACTTCGGTTCATATGTAGTTAGTCTACAAAAGAGGAAGCTTGAAAATATTTGTATAACCTTAGTATGCCACTTTAACGTGTGGGACCCATACCAAATAGAACTAACAGCGGTACTAAGCGTGTGAAAAGAAGACCAGCACGACTGTCACAGGCTTGTTTGGCTCACAGTGTGGCGTCACCGAAATGTTGACAAACCTGAAATGGCACTCCTTTCAAGAACGACATCACCTAACCCGCAAAAGTCTGTCTAAAAAGTTTCAAGGAAAAGCATTAAGTGATGAATCCATTACTGTTTAACACATCTATAAATGACATAGTGAATAATCAGTAATTAAACAGTAATGGTCCAATAAACTCCCTGGTAACGATTTCGTCCCGTTGAGAAGAATATACTGATTTCTTCTCCTACAGAATGCTGATTCCAGTCGCAAATCTGGGACAGTAGTCATTAAGTTGGTATTTTGTTCACTAAACGACGCTGCGGAATTGCGAAGAACACCTTTCGCAAGTAAAGAAGGAAGGTATCGACATGGGCGCCTTTGTCTACGGCACTGTGGATTTCATGTGTTTTGCAGTGACTCTCTTTATAGTGTTGTTTATAGAGATGATTTCGTTCCGCAGAAGCATCATAATGTGTGAACGCAGAACATGTTTGTAATTTTACAACACACTGCCGCCAGCGGTATAGAGCTATAACAATGCTCATCATTTCGACGATTGTACATTAGAACATTCGACACTCCTTTTTTTCAATCACTTGGCTGCCTTTGTTGTTAGAGCGACCTATGATAAACGTACTAGAGAGCAACAGGTCATACGGTGCAGACGCCTTTCCACTACTGAGCTATGTCACTTGATTGTCTATTCTGCGAACACTTATTTCAATATCTGTCCATTTCGGTGTTCGCGCAATGGTTGTAAGAAAGACCAGTATTACTTGTAAGAGATAATTAAGGAAAGGGAACGAGGACAAAGGGAACGAGTACGTGAACTCGACAGAGACAATAGGCTGATCCCGGCAGCGGTGGCCGAGCAGTTCTAGGCGCTTTAGTCCGAAACCGGGTGACTGCTACAGTCGCGTTCGAATCCTGCCTCGGGCATGGATGTGCGTGATGTCCTTAGGTTAGTTAGGTTTAAGTAGTTCTAAGTTCTAGGGGACTGATGATCCATAGCGCTGAGAGCCATTGGAACCATTTTTGAATAGGCTGGTCGGACAAGTAAAAAAGTTTCTCGATGCTCATGATAAGCTTATCGTGGACTACGTAAAGGAGGAAATGGATAATTTTTTTGGAAATTTGTGGTAAGGTGTTATGGGACCAACCTGCAGAGGTCATCGGTCCCTAAGCTTGCACACTACTTAACCTAACTTAAACTAACTTACGCTAAGGACGATACACACACCCATGCCCGAGGGAGGACTCGAACCTTCGACGGGGAGAGCCGCGCGGACCGTGACAAGGCGCCTAATACCACGCGGCTAAGGAAATGGATAGCAAACGAACACAAATATAAGAACTAGTTACCCAATATAAGAATTTGCTTCGTAAAGTGAGTGGACTGGACTCACAAGAAAGTTTTTGAAATCAATTTATTCAGTTTTCTTTCACATACAGCTAATTTTCGATTAGAAACTTACACTGGGCCACAATGTGTATGATGAAGCTCCATTTGCTTTCGTTGCAAGTTTTTCCACGTCGTCTTTTCGGACAAGTTTTGGTTCGGAGTACGACATCATGGCGGTGTGTGGAAGTTCTTAGGAGAACGGACGTTTCCAGAAAGCGTTCGTCATGATAAATACGATAAAATCTATGCTCCGCACGCCACCTTACGGCGCGTAGCGTCTCTGACGCTGGAATTTTTTTTTAATTGACGGGACCCAAATGGCGGCCGTGTTTACTGCCGGTCGTAACCGGGTCATCCTCAATCCGTGACGAGGTCAAGTAGGCCCCCGGAGGTAAATTCAGCGGTGGGAACACTGTCCTCTCGATAACTTGTTATCGCTCGCTCGCCCGTCCGCTGTGGCAATGAAACCAAGTACGGCCCAAGGGCGGAGAACAATATTTGCCCGTTATCGCCGTAATGAATACGGTGTTTGCCGTGCGATACGAGCGATCGCTAGTTGCCAGCCGTGATCGAAGGGCAGCCGCGCGAAGGCTGGCCCGGACGTAACGTGGCGCTCAGGGTTACGCAAACAGACGCCTGCGGGGAGACGTGCCGTCGCCGCGGGCCTATGTGGGCCACAGGGCAGCGGCATAAACACCCGCGCGAATTGGAACGCTTATTTCTGCCGGGCGCTTTGTAGCGTCCCCCTTGGGAGGCCGGCTGTAGCGAGCTGCTGCGAGCAGCCGTCGTTTGTGACTGGTCTAGATTGATGGACCTTTGACAGCTAAATGTGACGATTTTCAACGAGCGGCCAGATGTGCGGGGCTCAAGCAAAGTTTTTTTTCGTTGGCATTTGGAGACTCTGCACTGTAAGCGAGGGTCAGTCATAAAGTTTTAATTATCGCCTAGAACAAATAATGTTCCGTATTTGTTTTTTTTTTTTTTTTTTTTTTTTTTTTTTTTTGTCTTGCAGATATGTACTGTCTGTAAATGTTGAATGACTGAGGAATCAGAGGTACTACCTGCCACCGTTACCCTGTTTGCAGAGTAAGAAATTCTCACCTACCAATTGTAAGAGGTCCATGATTAAGGAATTAGTTGCTAGCGCACTCGAGCAGATATAATTTCGATGGACTGCTCACGCGCTGCCTGCGATATGTAAGGTATAACAGAATCTCAGACCAGAGCAGTGTTGTCAGCAGTAGGAACTTTGTAGCAGTAGGAGTAAGTAGTAGCGAGCAGTCGTGTGTGTGCAGTTGGCTGGACTGGTCGTGGGGAGCGATGGCGGAGCCCGAGCAATGTAGCATATGGTAAAAGCACCCTCGCACATATGTACTATTCTTGTATCAGAGCCCATGTAAAATGTTTTAAAAAAGTCTCTTAATAATAATCTTTCTCATAAAAAATTAACTTTTTACAATTATTCATCTCAATTTAAAGAATTTACTAATTTCTCCAATCCATGGTCATCCTGATTATTGTAAAGAAAAATCAGTTGTTTATTTTTATACATGACAAATCTATCGGCCAGCATTGCACAGGGCTGTGCCTGAAAAGTTTGGTTTCATATAGGAGCAGATATATACGCGTTATCCGGCGACTTTATTGAGGTAGGAATTTTCAATTTATTCAGTATGATCCTTCAGGGCCATGACGCAGCACCGCTGACGTCCAAAATTCACCAGTTTAAATTCACATTCAATTATTGAAAGGTTATAAGTGAGTCACAATTTTATTGAGAAATTAGTCACGTTATTATTGGTAGGCTACGGAATAATAAACTGTTGCTAGGTTACACTAAATGTCAATGCTATACATATTTTCACTGTTGGGTAATTACGCTAAATATGAATATTATCTATATTATTTTATTGTGGGGAGGTTACACAACTTCCGTCCGCTGACTGTGGAAACATCAGACCGATTCACTTACTGCAAGTGTCTTGATTGCTAAAATCAATACCATAAAGCATTAAGAGGTCAGGGGGAAAGCTACACACCAGTAACAGAGAGCACTTTTAAGTAACTCAAAGGGGGAAAGCTACAGACCAATAACAGAGAGCACTTTTGAATAAGTCAAAGTATAATGTTCGTCTCAAACAGAGTAAATGCGGGGCAGTCTTGCTACGCAAGTGAAACGAAATCGGTCCACATATCTAGAATACGCAGCAAACAGCCGCCTGCCTGTAGGGTAAGAAAAATATAAAGGACAGTAAAATGAAAACGTGACGTGTGGAAAAAAAAGGCTACGTAATACTGGACAAATTCATGTGAGCAATAAAGTCATTCGTTGCCTGATGTTTGATTTTTTTACCATTGTGACCCAGTGAGCCTGAATGCAGAACTAATGTTTTAATTTCAAGCTTGACGTCTGGCTACAAATGACATCAATATTTGCTTTCGTAAGATACAATTACAAATCACAAATTTTCGGCTTTTTCTTTCCTTTATTTGCACTTGCCAAATTTCATCATTGTAGAGGATGTAACATATAAGTTTCGATGAGTGAGTTTGCATCAAAACATGTGACTTAAATGGTCGTACCTTTTGACTTCACTGACTTAGAACCTAACATTTATTATACCGTCCAGGGCCATAGGCCTTAGTATGAAACATAAATTTCAACTTGATATTCGTTAACCCGTTCCTGAGGAAAAGAGATCTTAAGAGACGGACGGACAAACTGACAGTATGATAACAAATGGAAAAAAAATTGCGTGTAATGTAATTACAGTTTTACAGTTGTCGCATTTTTTTCTTTTGGTTTTTTGTGAAACCATGTTTCGTGAGAAATTTCATGATTCTAGCCCAACGGGAAGTAGCCTGCAGCTTTTGATGAGTGAATTTGTGAGAATCAAAGTATGTACTTGCTGTAAACAAATACCTCCGTTTCCTTCTGTCTATTCACCAGTAAGATCGTATGGTGATACGCATTGCCGCGAGTTTGTTGATTGTAGCTCAAATGCACTGAAGATGGCTATTTATAGCTTAAATCTAGATACGCAAGAGTAATAAAAACTAATGGAGACTGATTGCTGTGTGTCTCTCCTTCCTTATCAAAATATGCGAACTAAATGACCGCATATTTTGGTTACACCGTCAAGGGAGCCTATAGACCTTAGTATGTGACATAAATGTCAACTTGATACGTCAACCTATTCCTTAGAAACATGGTTTTTAACAGTCGGACAGTGAGAGAGAGAGAGAGAGAGAGAGAGAGAGAGAGAAGACAGCCAGCAAAGCGATCCTATGAGGGTTCAGTTTTAACTGATTGAGGTACGGAACCCTAAAAAGTAAGTGAACTGTTGTTATTTCAAAGGTAACCACCATAACCGGTAATATTATCGCACTATGAGATGAAACGGTCAGTGCCTTCATGGAAAAATTAATGCGGTCGCCTACGAAACCATGATTGAACCCAGGCGTGAACCAGTTCCTCGGAAGCCAATCAACGACCACGAACTTTTTTAGGGCACCAAAAGTAAGGAAACCGCATGGGAAGAGATCGAGACTGTAGGAGGATGTGTAAGGACTTTACAGCCAAACTTCTGCAGCGTAGTCGAAACAACAGGCACGCCAGCTCCGGGAACTTCATGATCACATTCTTCTATGACTGCAAAGGCCCGCTACCCATTGACTTTCTGGAACACAGCGCCACAAGTGACGCACAGCTATGCGTGGACAGTTTGCAAAAACTGAAGCGAACTATCAAGTCCAAACGCCAAAGAATGACGTCGTACCGCATCATTCCGTTGCAGGATAATGTCCGTCCACATGTTACCAAGTTTGTTTCGACTTCGCTACAGAAGTCACGGTTCAGTTTACAGTAACTTTAAAAAAATGGTTCAGATGGCTCTGAGCACTATGCGACTTAACTTCTGAGGTCTTCAGTCCCCTAGAACTTAGAACTAATTAAACCTAACTAATCTAAGGACATCACACACATCCATGCCCGAGGCAGGATTCGAACCTGCTACCGTAGCGGTCGCTCGGTTCCAGACTGTAGTGCCTAGAACGGCACGGCCACTCAAACCGGCTACAGTAACTTTAAAGACATTTTGAAGACGGCGTATGTTGTCGTGACTGTTCAGAAGGCTTCCATTCCCTATTTTCACTCACTTTGCACTTTAATGGAAGCACGCGGCCTGGAGTTCACGCACTCGCTACCATGCGGATGCACACTCACTGAATGCAGCGCAACAAGCGTGTGGTCCTACGATGCGGCTAAGGGAACATGGACGTTCCGCTTTTAACCTGCCATACTTGCCTGTCAGCCAGGCGGGCGATCTTCCGAACATTAACAGCAGAACGGGCAAGCTGCTTCACTCCCGTCCAAGCCAAGCCAGGCCCAACCCAAGCAGACTAAAGGAATCTTGCTTGACTGCCCGTCTTCTCGCCGTGCTACGTTGCGTAGTAATTTATTCTGCACACTTTCAGTGTAGTAGTTGGAGTAGGCTGTGGCTCTGAGCACTATGCGACTTAACTTCTGAGGTCATCAGTCGCCAAGAACTTAGAACTAATTAAACCTAACTAACTTAAGGACATCACACACATTCATGCCCGAGGCAGGATTCGAACCTGCGACGTAGCAGTCGCTCGGCTCCAGACTTTAGCGCCTAGAACCGCACGGCCACTCCGGCCGGCAGTAGGAGTAGGATTCAGAAGTTTATCAAAAGGCTCTTTTTACCAAAGAATCATGGGACGAGGCTCAATGATATATATATTCCGTTTGGGTCATCATAGACCAGAAAATAGTGGATTTTATTTGTCCTTTTTTCATTTTCGCTGAGTTTTAGGACTGTTCATTTATTGCTACATGAACGACTTTCTCTGCAACTCCATCCTCTTTTGACTAGTGTTTGCAATTCGAAACATCAACAGGTGACATCTAATGCATGTTTTCTGCTTGAAGTTGACACATCTCCGAAAGACAAGATGCTTTGCACTTAAAAACCTGAAGATGTCCATTATTGCCCATTGCAAATTAAGGTAAGGTTTTCTAGGTCTAGTTAGTGTAACTTTAGTGTGTGCTAGCCAAATACAAGGTGACAATTATTGAACTATATGAAAAAAAAATGTAAATTTGTTGCAAACTACGGCGTGCACAGACTTTGTTCGACATGTAAACGTCACTACAGATATTCGGATTTAGGTTATGACATGTTCGATATGCCTACTAGCATAAACGATGATGTGAAGCACACGAATAGCGAAATTCTGCATGACTTGCCGAAGTATCGGAACATCAATGCTGTCGATGACCTTCTGAGTGGCAGTTTTCAGCTCAGCAATGGTTTAATATAATTCCACAAAGAGGTCGCATGTGTTCATATCCGGAAAATATGGCGTCCAATCGAGGCCCATGTCAGTAGCCTCTGGGTGCCCCAGAGCCAGAATGCGGTCCCCAAACTACTCCTCCAGGACATCAAACACTCTCCTGCTTCGAAGGGGTCGAGATCCGTCTTTCATGAACCACATCTTGTCGAAATCAGGATCTCTTTGAATAAGGAGGATGAAATCGTCTTCCAAAACCTTCACGTACCGTTCGGTAGTCACCGTGCCGTCAAATATAGCACCGATTGTTACGTGACTGGACTGCACAGCCGGCCTGGATGGCCGTGCGGTTCTGGAACCGCGCGACCGCTACGGTCGCAGGTTCGAATCCTGCTTCGGGCATGGATGTGTGTGATGTCCTTAGGTTAGTTAGGTTTAAGTAGTTCTAAGTTCTAGGGGACTGATGACCTCAGATATTAAGTCCGATAGTCCTCAGAGCCATTTGAACCCTTGAAACCAAACCATAATGCGCATACTAATTCCCATCATGCTCCGTGGCCAACCACGCAGTTTGAACGCCCTAATGCAAACCGTTTAGAAATTAAGACGATTTTATTTCATATACTTCAAGAATCGTCACTCTGTATGACCCCTGTTAATTTAGTTTTAATTACTTTTGCAGGATGTGTACTGCGGGTTCGCTGAATTCATTCTAAGTGGCCAAAGTAGCTAATTCTGAACTCCGCAAATGGATTTTCGCAAACACGAAGTTGGTTTTTCATATTAAATTAATCTACAAAGTTCATGTCTGAAAGAGGAAGCTACTCTTTCAAAATAAACTTTCTTTCCCCTACGTTGCATACCACCAGAATGTGGTTTCTAATATCCACTGAGCCATATTTATCTTCTATTCGGTCAATGTTTGCCGTAAATTTAGAAAGCCTGTATTACGTACTGCTAAAATGCCTTAGCACACATATCCACACACCTGCCGACCGCTAAGTTTTTGTCCACTTATAAATCATTTATGGAGTGAGGATGCTGATGGTCAAATTTCCAAACGTGTCGTAACATTCTTGAAGTTCGCGAATGAGTAACTTTTCACACAATTTGCATTCCGAGACACCTACCAATTTATTTGAAGCTGCTTCGTAAACACACAAATACTTCCCCCTGCTGCACTTGGGTTTGTTTTGTGACTGGTGTACATTCATCAATTCTCAACTTTTCGTCAGTCTCCTTTAAGCTCGGCGCTTGCGGAAACCCAAGCTAGCTTGCTTTAACCACTCTGCTTCAATACAAATGTGCTCGTGTGTCGATGTGCGGACATTTGCCATGCCGGACATTTGCCACGATTTTACCTGCTCCGAAGGGTTGGGTCCCTTGCCTCCCCCTCCTCCTCCTCCTCCTTCTATATTATGTTTGCAGCTGTTCTCATTTCGAATTCTGGGATATTTACTTCGTCTTCTTTGGTGAAGGAATTTCGTAAAACTCCATTTAGTAACTCCACTTTAGTGGCACTGTCATCGGTAACATTACCATCGCTGTCGCGTAGTAAAGGTACTTACTGAGCTTTTCCGCTGGTTTACTTAACATAGGACCAGAATCTCTCTGAATTTTCCGCCACATTTCTAGAGAGAGTTTCGTTGTGGAAACTATGAAATGCATCTCGCATTGAAATCCGCAGCCTCAGTAAAACTTCGCCAGTCTTGGAGATTTTGCGTTCCTCTAAATTATACGTGCCTTTTTCGGTGCTCCAGCAACAGCTTTCTGTCATGTTTTGTGTACCATGGGGGATCAGTTCCGTCTCTTATTAATTTATTTGGTATGAATATCTCGAGTGCTGTTGATACTATTTCTTTGAACTTAGCCACATATGGTCTTCACTTACATAGTTTGGAAAGATTGGAGACTGCCTCTTAGAAAGACGTCAAGAATTTTTTGCTCCTTTTATAGATAGATATATTTCGTGTTTAGTTTTGGTGAATTTCTTTGTTACGGAATTGAACCTCGCTACGACTGTGTGTTCATTAATCCCTGTATCCGTCGTGATGCTCAGGATTATTTGTGGCTAAGAGGTCAAGTGTGTTTTCGTAACCATTTACAATTTGAATGGCCTCGTGAAATAATTGTTCAAAAATTTTTAAAAAAGCATTTATAACAATTACGGAAGTTGTTGTCTATCTACAATAGGGTTTGAAAATGTATTTTTGTCAACATACTGAAGGTAGATTGAAGTCACTGCCAACTATAATTGTATAAGTAGGGTACCTATTTGTGATGAGACTCAAGTTTTCTTTGAACTGTTCGGCAACTGTTACATCTGAGACCGTTGGTCGTTAAAAGGAGCTAGTTATTAATTTATTCCGGTTGTCGAATATAACCTCTGCCCATACTAAGTCACAGGAACTATCTGCTTCATTGTCGCTTGTGAGCTGGAACACACATTACATTATTTTGCCTTAAGTTGTGCTTCTTATTTCTGTTGTACTGCAGATCATTACAACTACGGCTTTTCCCTCCAAAGCCTAGGATGCTTTCTCTGTGACCCTGTAAATACCGGAGCTAAACAATATAGAACAACAACGTACGTTACAAGCGTAGCATTCTGTATTACTTCATTTCCTTATTTCTAACATTTTAAAATTGTAAGTCGACTTTAGATGTCATGTCAATCATATACGTTCTTATCTCTATTTAGTGAAAGTGTTTTCAGTTATGTTTTGAACATTGTCCCGCTACACTTTTATTAACTAATGTTTTTAGAGAGTAAATTAATATGGAGTATGTCGTTCGTCTTTTCAAACATTCACATACCCATTTATTCATTCCTTATTGTCTTTTGGGCATGCGGTTGTAGTAATTAAAAGTAGGCACAAATGCAGTGATCAAAAAGAAATGATTAGCGTACATTCGCATTCTCTTTACATCGTTCCTGTCTTGTTGCTCCCATGGCGATGGACTGTTTCTATCGCAATCAGTAAGTGTGAAAGGAAGCTACCGTACAGACAGAGGGATCTCTGTTTATACTTGGCAGAACTGATTACATACTGACATAATCGTTGGTATTGCTTTCGTTTCCCAAAAGTTATAAATATTTCGATTTCGGGAAAGAAGCTCTCTATTTCGCCAAGATGTCAAAGAAGGAGGTCTCTTACGTACTTGTTGTATCGAGTAAGATGTGGAGACGGAGGTTTGAAAGCGGACAGAAGGAGTTCGAGGAAGGGCGTCCCTTACCTGAGGGATCGCTGCTCAAGCTACCTGGCGAAGGGGCAAGTTTGGCAAATGTCCGGTGTGGCAAATGTCTGGCATTCCGTGTGTCTCCGTTGCGGCGGGTTGTGACGCTCTAACGGTTGCGGTGGAGATATGGGCAGACAGGCTGGAAGGCTGCTCTAGACACGCTTCGTCAAAACGTAACGGCACCAACGGGCTCGGCAAGCGCTGGAACGCATTTAGAATTTCTTTTTAGCTGCCGATTTTCTATTTTTTTCTGCGGAGAACTTTATCGTGTTTATCTGAGATTCATAAGGTATCACCACAGTGACTGAGTATTATTATAACCAAAAACAAGAAGGAAGCACAAGACGTAATGGTAAGGGAAGCACATCGTGAACACGCACACTCCAAATTCGCAGCCTGTATCCAAGTGAGTGCGAGCTCTTGTTATCCACGCGGCTTTGGACAAATGCGTAACATCCGCGTGACAGTGGGCAAGCGCTCACTCGCTTGCGTTATTAGGCGAGGCAGCACATTAGTCACCTTTGGCAACTTGCGCCAACCTATTCCAAGTGCATTAGCACTCTCTCTCGCACGCTGCAGGCCCGTGCAGACAACTCGCATCGACCAAGCCCTTGCAGAGCTCTGCATGCAGCACCGACCGAGGCGGCGCACTGGTTAGCACACTGGTCTCTCATTCGCGAGGACGACAGTTCAAACCAGCGTCCGACCATCCAGATTTAGGTTTGCCGTGATTTCCATAAATCCCTCCAGGCGTTCAAGAAATCTTTAAAAGAGGAGAATCGTACAAATAGACCGTTATTTGACCATCGGTTAGGCTCCCTTATGGACGACATAGTAATAAGCATCCCAGGTGTAGAGAAACAATTCGGTTTTACAAAGAGTACGGCGTTGTCTCCTTACCTAGCTTGCAGTTATCGTTAATTTTTGGCCCAGCCCGAAGTCCCAAGCGACTGGAAAAGGCGCAGGTCACTCCAGTACATAAGAAGGGTAAAGGAACGGACGCGCAAAATTACAGACCAATATCAATAATTTCTGTTTGCTGCAATATCCTTGAACCTACTCTCAGTGGGAGTATAATAAGCTTTCTTGAGACAGAAGCTTATGTGGTATCGGTAGTTAAACGATGCCACAGCGTAGGTTGGCACTACGAGAGCGGACAAACTACGCCGACCTCAGCGCCCTCTTGCCGACACTGTGAAGCTCAACGAGCGGCGCTCTACTTTATGCGACAGTTGATCAAGAGCAGACGACCTAGCAACTTAGCTTCTACTTGTAGGGGGCTAGCCATTATAGACTTTGCCTTTGTAACTTCTAGTAACTGTCAGCTTTGATATATGAACGGCTTCGCACCTACGTGCTCATCTGTACCAAAAGTTAAGTAATGTGTTTGTGTATGTTTATACACCAATAAACGTGCTTTAACTTTACTTGCAGTACCGAAGTACTTTACCTCACCTGCTCCTACTCGCTTCCTTCATTCGGCCTAATTTGCAGATCTCAGGAGCAGACCCACGCGCCGCCTTCCAGGCGGGATACAAAAGCTTATGTACACGAATTAGCATGGTTTTGGAAGGCATCGCTCGTGCTAAACTCAGCTTGCCCTTTTCTCGCATGATATACTGCGATCTGCGGATGAAGGGAAACAGGCAAATTCCAATTTTTAGATATCCGAAAATCATTTGATACGATGTCCAACTGCAGGCTGTTAACAAAGGTGTGAGCATATGGAATACGTTTACTGATATGTCAGTGGCTCGAAGGCTTCTTAAGTAATAGAACCCAGTATGTTGCCCTCGACAGCGAATGTTCATCAGAGACAAGGATATCGTTAGGTGTGCCCAAGGGATGTGTGATAGGACGACTGTCGTTATCTATATCCGTAAATGATTTGGTGGACAGGGTGGGCAACTGTCTGTGGTTGTTTGCTGACGATGCTGTGGTGTACGGTAAGGTGTCGAAGTTGAGAGACTGTGAGAAGATGCAAGGTGACTTAAACAAAATGTATAATTGGTGTGACGAATGGCAGCTAGCTCTAAATGTAGAAAAATATAAATTACGTTGATGAGTAGGAAGAACAAATCTTTAATGTTCGGTTGCAGTATTACTAGTGTCTTGCTTGACACAGTCAAGTCGTTTAAATATCTGGGCTTAACGTTGCGAAGCGATGTGAAATGGAACGAGTAGGTGAGAGCTGTGGTAGGGGAGGCGAATGGTCGACTTCGGTTTATTGGGAAAATTTTAGGAAAGTGGGTTTCATCTGTGGAGGAGACCGCATATAGGACAGGGGTGTGAGCTATTCTTAAGTACTGCCTAGAGTGTTTGGGATCCGTACCAGGTCGGATTGAAGGAAGACATAGAATCAATTCAGAGGCGGGCTACTAGATTTGTTATCGGTAGGTTCGAACAACACGTAAGTATTAAGGAGATGGTTCGGGAACTCAAATGGGAATCCTTGGAGGGAAGTGAGGTTCTTTTCGAGAAACTCTATTGAGAAAATTTAGAGAACCGGCATTTGAAGCTGATCGGCTAACGAATCTATGCCGCCGACATACATTGCCTCGGCGGTGGGTTGGTGCACCACCACCGAGAGACAAGGCCGCGGCGCGAAATTCATAGCAGGTCGTGACGTCACTCCGAGCGGGCCACCATGTTGTGTTTCGAAGCGTTTGTTTATCTACACGTTTATTGGATCGAGTGCTACATTCGTGCTTAGAACTAGCGATTACAGTGTTTACGTGTAGTGAAGCTACTGTGAACATGTTTTACGAATGTTGTGCCAAAGTGTCGTGGGAATTACGGAACTGGACCGAAAGTAATGTTGTTTCCCTTTCCGAAAGATGCGAATATGCGTCGGAAATGGCTCTCAGCGATTCATCGGGACAATTTACAACCCACTGAGCACACGAAGGTATGTAAAAACTATATATCTAGTACAATTATTATTTTTTTCTAGTGGAATATCTTGAAATTTGGATACATTTGACTAAAATTGTGAGCAAAAGTTCGCAGTAAATAGTATTCGTTTTCAAATAGCTTTATTTTGATTTTGAAAACGAAATATAAATTTGTGGACACTGAAGGCAGAGGAATTTAATATTATACACAGTATTAGTGCAGAATTTTTCAAGTGAGTGTAAATAATAGTCTTCTGGTCCAGAAAGAATGTAGTTTATCACAGTGCATTTTTCACAGATGTACCCTGTTTTATCATTTATATCGCAATATTATTTACATCCCGCACTCGTACGTTTTCACTGGCTATTGATAAGTCTTAACCAATTACATTACCGGTAAAAGAGAATTATAAACTATAGCTTCTGCTATATCGGGATAGATAAAGTTACGTATTTTAACCATACGGCAAAGTACTCCCCTCTTTGCGTGGTATCATTTGCCAAAATCTCCTTTCGTTATCTCCGGCGGTTTACAAGATATGAGAGGCGTTATGAATATTTCATTCCTGCGCGTTGCGATCGGAAGTGAACTTGCTGCAGATGCTCAATTTTTTCGAGATTGGAAGCAGATATTGATCCAAAGTTTTACGAAAATTTCAAAACCTCATCTGTATTTCATACTCAGCAATAGAATGTATAATATGCATCAAACACAAATTCATAGCGACCCCTGCTTTTGATGCCAACGTTCTCAAATTTGATACTCATATGTGAAATACCACAATAGTTATGACCATTATCGAAATGATTGGAACTTCATCATGAATCTGCCATATAAAGCTAAAGTATTTCAGAAATCAATTATTCTTTACGGAACAGATTCTGTAAAACCGTTTGACAAAGATTTGCAGGCCGTGCGTCTCGATTCTTTCAGCACAGCACCAAGCCAACCAACCCTGGCCCGCTATGCGTGACGTCACAAGAGCGCGCCGCGGCCTTCTCTCTGGGTGGTGGTGGTTGGTGTCAGTTGGATGCACCCTACAAGGTGCATAGCTTGGAGCTGTCCTTGGAGTAACCGATTTGTAACAGTTCGTTGTGTCACTGTGGTGCCTACTACTGCTTGAATTGTTGCTGTGTCACACCCATACGCCGAACACGACTTCCTTCTCTCTCAGTACTGCCACGTGAGCGTCCGGAGCCCAGTCTTCTAGTGACCATACATTCTCCTTACCACCGCTGCCTGCAATCATGTACAGCGACTACATTCCTCCCAAGTCTTTCTGCAGTATCGTGGAAGGAACCTCCAGCTTCTCGAAAGCCCTCTTTCTCGATTTCGTTCAATTCAGTGAGCTGTTGATAATGACTTCTTCGTCGTTAAAAGTCTTTCTTGAGTAACATCAGTTCACTAGGACCAATCTCAAAGGTAACTTATGCTTAAGATAGTACCGCGGGTATTTAAAGTAAACCTGACTTGCACCCTCATAGCTAGTAGCTTCACTCTAAAGTAGGATGACCAAATTATTTTTGGTGAAAACCGGGACACATTCACCCGGGTGCCAATGGACGCCTCATTCCACATGTACCCGGGTTTCTTAATTTTAAATATTGTTTTGTTGATACATTTTGTTAACCTGATTATTATAACTAATAAGAGGATACAAAAGATTGATATAATCTAGATTATCTGTATAATTAATGACATTTAATAAACGTATACAGTAATAAAGAAAAGAAATTTTACAAAATTTTACAGCCATTCAACATCTAATCAGTTAATATTAACATCAGCTTTAATATTACTGAGCACTTGTAGATGGAATTGACTGTCCTTGGGGAAAAGGGTATTTTTTACTGCCCCCAGCCTTCTTGATCATGTCTTTGTTCTTTGAGACACAGTGATAAAACTCGACACAATCCATTTTGTAGTTGTACAGGATCTGCAGGATTTCTTCAAGAGAGTCCACCTCCATTCTGTTTCTTTCACCAGTCCACTGGATATTCATGAACGAAAATATTCTTTCCACATTGGCATTATGGGCTGGGATTGCAAATAAATACCTTGCAATTACTACCAACTCAGAGTAATGCTGAAAGTCACAGATTTTAAAAAAACTCGCCCACTTCTCATGACATTCCAATGGTGTTTTTTTCATCATTCCACTTGTGAATACTTTCTTCAACAAAATTTGCCAGTATGCCGAACTCATCAAAAAGAATGGAATCATCGATTTCAGTCTCTTTACTCTTCAAATAAGAAACTGTCTCTTCAACAATTTCTCATTTTTGCACTCTCTTCAGTAACATCCAATCAAACACCGGCGATGAGGGTAAATATGAGGCGCTCCACTTGCTGAGATATTCTACACAAGTGTCATAAAACTTGTTAACTTTTTCTCTAAAACTCCTTTCCGCTGCTTCTGATACTTCTGCTATTTTAAGGACAGATTTAACATTAAAAGAAATGAACTGCTGTTCTCTCCTCTTAGTAACAGTTTCCAGAGTATATTTCAAAACATCATTTACCTCTATTACACTTTCCTTTATCCCATGCTGCAAAGTGCTAAGCTGACTGTGAATGAACCATAAGTAGGCTTCACTTAAAGGGTTACTGAAAAACTGGACCAATATTTTGGGGGCTTTGTCTTCATTTAGGAAAAAATCTTTTAACGGTTCAAACAGGCGGATTACTCTTTCAGCTGCTGGAAACAGTGATAACCAGCGAGTTTTCGAGTGACACATTACATTCATATAATCAGTTCCCACATAATCACAGAACTCCTTAAGCCTCTCTGTTCTAAGAGTATATATGTAAAAGTGTGAGTATACCTCCATGACGATAGTTTCAACATCACAGCTTCAATTGTCAGCAGATGTCTGCACGCTATTGTGTAAAACATGTGCAGGGCACCCTATGCCTTCAATGTTTTCATTCAATGTTGCCTTTAATTTGGTAAATACGTTGCATTTACCTTGTCTTTTTAAACCACCAAAGTTTGTGTTGGTGTTAAATGGTTCATATGTCTCCGAGCACTATGGCACTTAACATCTGAGGTCATCAGTCCCCTAGAGATTAGAACTACTTAAACCTAACTAACCTAAGGACATCACACACATCCATGCCCAAAGCAGAATTCGAACCTGCGACCGTAGCGGTCGCGTGGTTCCAGACTGAAGCGCCTAGAACCGCTCGGCCACACTGGCCGGCGTGTTGGTTTTGTCTCCACAAAATGCCACACATTTATTTTTCTCACGATCAAACATTTCGATAGTATTCATACAAAGTCTTGAAATTTCGTCAGATGTTTCATTAGGTAGGGAGCTCACCTTCAAAAGTTTGGTCTGAATTCCCTGATTAATATCGAAAAACTGAACAAACGGAAATATTTTAGTGGCCTTCTTTGACCTGATGTGGTCAACTATGTCGGAACGTCCACCATGATTTATACTAATAAAACAGTTACATACGAAACACTCTGCTTCGTAATCAAAACCACCTTTCTTCATGAAATTCCATTCCTTGGAATAACAGTCACTGAACTTGCAGGCACGTTTCGGCATTGCGTTTCACAGTACTGCAGCAATAATACCACTAATATGAGAAAAAACTATTGCAGTTTGTCTGACAAAACATCAACTACTACACTGTTCTGACAATGAGTGTGTGAGTAAGTGGCGCGACAGTCGGACGGTTTCATAGCTCTGTTACAATAATACAACTTACTACTTGTTGGCCAAAGTACCGCTCAAAGTCAATTATTGCCTGACTGTATCAATACTGATACTGTGATTACTAGTATGGGACAACTGAGGTTTTAGACAAATAAGCTAAAATATATTAATTTCTTGTGTTGTATTTCCTTTAATATAGCGAAATCCCAAAAATTTGAGGAAGTTTCACGAAATTTATTTAAAAACTGAATTCCGGGACTTTTGAGCGTCCCGAAACAAATTTTCGGGACACCGGAACACAGGGATGAAAACCGGGACAATCCTGGTTTTCCGGGACGTTTGGTCACTCTACTTTAAAGCTACTGGCGCTAAACCTGGACAGACGGCGTTTTTCAGATGTAGAAATTGGCCTACCAACTTTAGTTTATTTCGCACATCTCCTCTTTGGTGTTGGAATTTTTTTTCTGTCATCGTAGTTGTCACTCGTCGATACATTCATCTCTCTCTCTGGATCGTGTAATGGCAAGATAATCTGTAGCTGAGATGCCCCTGGGGATTCTTACTCTATCATGAACTGTCATGTTCGCCAACGTATCTAACATTTCAATATATGTATGTTAAGCCAAAACGCTCTTTTATCTCAACCAACGCCTCTTCCTTCTGTTCGCTACGGAAGTGAGAAAGTAGTTCCAGTGTTTCGTAGGCTATGGTTCGTCGGTACGCCAATTCTTAGACGGTGGAGCAGAATGAGGATCGATCTTGAGTCAGAGAGAACGATGACATATTCTGTGAAAGCACCAGCCACAGGTAACCTCATTCTACAACGACGTACTCTGCACCCATCAACAATGTTCAATAATAGCAGCGGGGGCGCCTGCAGTGCCTCGCTGCTACGACAATGGGTAAACATCCGTTCCGCCCTGCAGCAGCACGAATGCAAAAAAAACCAAGGCCAAGAAAATCTAAATGCGAGAAGACACAGTATGCTGATGCACCCTCCCTTCCCTCACTCGTTGCCATGTCTACCCCAATATGCATTGTTCTTCTGATATACGCTCAGCGACTTGTGATTTGAAAGAGTTATGAATTAATTGTTTCCTATAAAATAAGTAATGATTTTATCTCATTTCTGTAGTCATTACTCAGTACTGGTAATTTTTGTAGTGCATCAAATTGCAATACTATAATTATATCCGTAGTCATTCACTGAGGACTAATTCGCCCCTATGAAGTAATGTAAAACGTTTTTCCGGATGCTAAATGAATATAACAGGATGCAAAGTGTATTCCTGATAACAATGGAACTGACGCAAGATCTAATCTCATTCACTACATTAACAATTACTAATGAAATGCACATTCCTCTGTCTTCTAGGTGCACACAGAAGGTGGTCAAATTGAGCATTTTTTTATTATTTTAAAATAAGTAAATAACTATTGGGAGAATCATGAAAAAGATGTTGAACTAAATTTTATCAGACATACATGAACGTCATGAAGTTAGGAATAAAAATGGAAATGTCGTGTGGCTAGGGTCTCCCGTCGGGTAGACCGTTCGCCTGGTGCAGGTCTTTCGATTTGACGCCACTTCGGCGACCTGCGCGTCGATGGGGATGAAATGATGATGATTAGGACAACACAACACCAAGTCCCTGAGCGGAGAAAATCTCCGACCCAGCCGGGAATCGAACCCGGGCCCTTAGGATTGACCGTCTGTCACGCTGACCACTCAGCTACCAGGGCGGACTAAGTTAGGAATGATTTCACTAAAATCAAGGGGATCTCTGACACTTCTGCAAACAAATTTTTACTTCAGAATTGCATGTGACTGTGTGAAATTTAGCCTCAACTGAAAGTCTGGAGACAGTAAACAACGATTCAGAGGAATGAGCAATGTTTGAATCTTATCCATTCATTGTCAGTTACTTAAACTAAGCACTGACTGTAACTAGCGTGATTTCACAGAGCTGTTGCTGGAAAGATATAATTCGTATTCCTGACCTGGATAACCATATTACCCAAATAAATACATGGTTGTTTGTGAGTATCTCTGGGATTACAGAATACGACTGCCCGAATACTGCCAGATGCACAGGAAGATGAAGCAATACCAGTGGACAGAGCATCTCGTCTCCAAAAATCCATCTTGTGGGTATCGTAAGTGCGATCTGATGAACTTGATTGTTGGTTTCGGTTTCACGTCTCTGGTCCCGAAATTCACTTGTGCGGTTAGGTTTTAAAGCGGCGTAAAAAGTCAGTGTCAATAAGTAAAACATATCTGCAAAATGCAAATCTTCTTTTAAACAACTGATTGCCTGTTATCGTACATGTTTATACACTGTGGCTAGTCTGCATTTCATTGGGATTAACAGAAGTTAAAAGTGTTGCAGGTGTATGTGATCTACCACAACATTAACTCATCATGCGCTTCAAGTACTTTTTTATACATATATAACAGAAATAGTCTTCTGAAGGCTAGCTCTTTCTTGGGGTATAGTAGAATCAAATTGTAAGTATTGTTCTTTTGCATATTCAATATTTTTGAATGTATAGTAATGGGGCAGCAACCATTTTTTTCTTCACTACCACAGTCTGAAACTTTTCTGCCATATTAACAAAATAATGTGGGGTGAAATTTAAAAGTATTGAGAATTTATGTATAAAGTATCTCAACTGCATACAATTTTCGCACTGATTCCAAAACTGTTCTTAGATTTTACGAATCTGTAATATTTCCAAAATTAACATTCCGATTTATATTTTAGAACATTAATTCAGATGATCCGTTTGGATTACAGTTTTATGGGTAAATCATCTGCTGATAAATGTTACACCTCAGAAGGATCATTTAGTTGAATGTGAATATTTCGCAATGGCTACCTTTGTTCATATGTGGTACAGTTTTTGAATTGGCGAAATGAGTTAGTCACCTATGAAATCTATTATCCTATGATCTCTAGTTGCTATCAATGTTCAGTTCACTGTTTCAAACTGAGGTGTAATGAATTAATTTACTTTCAACATTCGTAATATCGATTTCTTACAGGAGTCCTAAAATACAATTGCAGAACCTTTGTAGTGGAATCAGCAGGATTATACTGTTGTTACAAATATGTCTAATGTGTTAAAAATTTTAATGCAAGTGATATAAAAATTTTACTTAGGGTGAAAGAGCTTGTTGTAGGTGCCGCAACCGAATGGGAAACAATGTTTCGTGGAGCTTTTCGCGAAACTGGCCGTCCTTTAAGACGTAACTGCAGATAGTACAACTTAATGTTTTATAGACAGTGGTTCCAGGCGGTGTGAACTGCAATGTCACACACTTTTCAGGAGGGATAATTTGTTCTAAATGAGTACAATTTTGATACTCAGACCAAGAATCAAGTCAAAAGCAAGTTATTTTGTCCAGTTATCGGCCAAAATTAGTGCTCATACCATAGTTGTAATTCTGTTGCGCTCATTTTCGCACTCTTGCTTGCTGTGACGTAAATATTCCCTACTGCCCTTGCAGGTTCACACACCTACTGCCCTTCCAGGTTCACGCACCACACACGAGAAAGAATCGCAGAGGCAGAGCATCTCCAACTTATCACAGCACAATGAGAAACTTTCTAGAGAATTTATCATTCAAATTAACAGTCGGGATAATTGTATAAGAGTCCGTTAAGGCACTGATCTTAGTTGCTCCGCCGCTACGTGTCGGAACTTGATGAAACAATAGCGGCTGAAGCTGTAATATTCAAAATGGTTCAAATGGCTCTGAGCACTATGGGACTTAACTTCTAAGGTCATCAGTCCCCTAGAACTTAGTTACTTAAACCTGTAATTAGGCTGTTTAGGTTTTTATCTTGGTAACGCCACGTAGCGCTCTGTATGAAAATCACTGGCTGTGCTGTGTGCAGGCAGTGGCTGGTTGGCATTGTTGTAATACTCGCCATTGTAGTGTTGGGCAGCTGGATGTTAACAGCGCTTAGCGTTGGGCAGTTGGAGGTGAGCCGCCAGCAGTGGTGGATGTGGGGAGAGAAATGGCGGATTTTTGAAATTTGTAAGACTGGATGTCATGAACTGGTATATATATTATCACTTTTGAACGCTATTAAGGCAAGTACATTGTTTGTTCTCTATCAAAATCTTTCATTTGCTAACTATGCCTATCAGTAGTTAGTGCCTTCAGTAGTTTGAATCTTTTATTCAGCTGGCAGTAGAGGCGCTCGCTGTATTGCAGTAGTTCGAGTAACGAAGATTTTTGGTGAGGTAAGTGATTTGTGAAAGGTATAGGTTAATGTTAGTCAGGGCCATTCTTTTGTAGGGATTATTGAAAGTCAGATTGCGCTGAGCTAAAAATATTGTGTCAGTTTAGTGTTGATCAGAATAGGTAAAGAGCAAAATGTCTGAGTGCGTTCAGTTCTGCTTAGCTGTTTGAAAAATAATGTAAGAGGTTTATCAGCACAGTAATTAATTAATTTTTCTAAGGGGACGTTTCAAACCTAACTAACCTAAGGACATCACACACATCCATGCCCGAGGCAGGATTCGAACCTGCGACCGTAGCGGTCGCGTGGCTACAGACTGTAGCGCCTAGAACCGCTCGGCCACTCTGGCCGGCGCTGTAATATTCCATGAAGTCCCACAACAAATACAGATGTTTTTTCAATCGAAATTGGCCGCGAAAAAAAATGTTGTTGCATACTTGGTGAACGCCATTCGTAAATCGATTTGCACTCATTAGTTATTAAGACAGTGTACACAACTGACATATTTCGTGAGTAATTGACCACTTTTCCGAATCGTCTCGATCAGTTTAATTTGGAACAGATACTTTTAGAACAAATTATGCAGACGTAATAACGATTTGTTACGTTATATACCGGACGAAATGGGACAGTCCTCCTCGGGCATAAGTGTGTGTGTGTGTTGTTCTTAGCATACCGAGCGAGGTGGAGCAGTGCTTAGCACACTGGACTCACATTCGGAATGACGACAGTTCCATCCCGCGTCCGGCCAACCTGATTCAGCTTTTCCGTGATTTCCCTAGATCAGAGAAACGCCGGTATGGTTCCTTTGAAAGGGCACTGCCGATTTCCTTCCCCATCCATCCCTAATCCGCGATTGTGCTCTCTCTGATGACCTCGTTGTCGGCGGGACGTGAAAACACTAATGTCCTCCTGATCTTAGCATAAATTACTTAAAGTAGTGTGTAAGTGTAGGGACCGATGACCTCAGCAGTTTGGTCCCTTAGGAATTCAGACACATTTGAACGAAATAGTAGGGTTACACCTCATAGCTATGGAAACAGCGTATGACGATGCTGCGTACTCCTAGACTTGCCGCGTTGTAGCGCAGAGCTGTAGGCAGGGTGCGGCGCGAGCCCGGGGCTGGAGGCCGCGTCCTTGCCACTGGCGTATATTTAGCCGCGCTCCGCGGCCCAAGGCGAGGACCTCGCCCCGGCGCGGCACGGCAGAGCACAGCACAGCGCATCCCGGCCCGCCCAGGTCGCTCTAGAAACCTCTACAGCCGCGAGAACGTCTACTTACGTCATCTGCCCGCAGCTCAGCACTGCGACGTGGCAACTCTAGGTGTACGCAGCACCGCCACACGCTATTTCCATAGCTAAGGGGTATAACCCTCCAATATCGTCCCGTAACAAACGACGGAGCTGGTCCTCCTTGGTACACAAAACGGGTTAGAACACTGTTGCAGAAACAGCGAAACAAACATGCCAAATTTAGACAGGCACAAAATGCCCAAGATTGGTGATCTTTTACAAAAAAAAAGTTCAAATGTATGTGAAATCTTATGGGACTTAACTTCTAAGGTCATCAGTCCCTAAGCTTACACACTACTTAACTAAATTAGCCTAAGGACAAACACACACGCACACACACACACACACCCATGCCCGAGGGAGGACTCGAACCTCCGCAGGGACCAGCCGCCCCTTCTGTATTCCAGTGTTCTAGGGAAGTGTTGCGCTGTAGTAAACGACTCCATGCTTGGTAGGCAGAGGTCTCTCATAGCAGGACGTGGCTAGTTAAAGTTGTATTCCATTAAGAGGAGGTGGACTTAGCGATTTACAATAGAAGACAATAAATTGCTTTGTTCCCCTGGAATAGAAGGGAGAACCAATAGAGGTACTCAAGGTACCCTCCGCCACACACCGTCTGGTGGCTTTCGGAGTATGGATGTAGATATAGATGTAGAAACTTGAGACGGCCTGTTTCTGTGGGACTTCTGCTTGTTGACGTTGAGTGGTCATCCTGTTTGTTTTGATTGACATTATCCTTGGAAGTTACTAGAAGCCAGGCGGAGAAGGTGTATGAACTACTAGAGGTGTATGTTTTTCAATACAGTGGTCATGTCTCGGAAACTTCCAGAAAGTAGTTAGTTGGCTACAGGACGTTTATTAGTCGAATAGGAATAGTAACAATTTTTTTCTTATCTCTCGAATGAAAACGAAGCTGGTGAAGCTCATTTAGACTGATATAATAGAGGAGTAGCGCTGGAGTTTAGTCTGGAGTTCCTAATAAATATTTACAAGTGAATCGGCGAAAGAACATGTCGCTTAATTTGTCTCAGCCCGCTTCAGCGTGCTTCGATTTTGGTCTCGGCACCGAATGGTGCTTCGGACGACACCACAGTTCGTTTCAAAACAATTATAATGTTAGGGTTATGGCAGGAAATTGTGAAAGGACCGATCTGTTGAGCAGAGTAGGGAACAATGTAAGACTTTGCTCATGACGATGTTGTGCTTGGGGGGGCCATTAAATGACTGTATGTGATTTAAGGAAGATGTGGAAAGAATTTGTATTTGATACGATGAATGACAGTTTGATTCATATGAGAACCGACCACTGAGGGAAATCGAAGAGAATTATATTTGAGGTAAAACCACAAAAAAAGTAATAAGATAAAAAATAAGCGTTAGCATTGGCTGATGGAATTGCAGTCCTGTTATATTAAGAACTTGGAAGATAATTTTAAAAATGGTAAAATTAAATGATACTGAGTGTGTTCGTTTGCGAAATACGACGTTAAAGGTAATAGACCAGTTCAGCTGTTTGGGCAACCAGATAACTGTCCTTGACTGCAGCGCCGTAGATCGCTCGGCTAATCCCGCGCGGCGATCTTTTACACAAGCTCGAAATTTAGCGCGGACTTCAATGCGAGATGCTTATAACAATTTCCACAACGAAACTTTTGTCTCGAAACCTGGCACAAAATCCAAAGAGATTCTGGTCGTATCTGAAGTATGTTAGCGGCAAGAAACAAATGGTTCAAATGGCTCTGATCACTATGGGACCTAACATCTGAGGTCATCAGTCCCTTAGAACTTAGAACTACTTAAACCTAACTAACCTAAGGACATCACAAACATCCATTCCCGAGGCAGGATCCGAACCTGCGACTGTAGCGGTCGCGCGGTTCCAGACTGAAGCGTCTAGAACCGCTCGGCCACAACGGCCGGCGGCAAGAAACAACCTACATCTAATTCTTAAGTTTCTCCCGGCGTATTTGATAATCAAAATATCCACGGGTATGCTGCCGGTCTATAGTGTCCAACGGGCACAATATTTCGGCGATCATACATGTCGCCATCATCAGGTGAACTGACGGACTGAGCTCCTGTGAACGTGCCGGCACGGAGATTCGTACGCTATGGCTGCTCACAGGGAACTGGGTTCGGTCGCGACGGCGGCCGATTTAAATACCCTCCGCCCGCGGCGCGCTCCCTCCGCCGTCCGCGCCCCGCGGCGTGGTCCCGCGGTGGAACAGATTGCGACGACGTCTGAGATGACGTCGGTGTGATGGCTCTGTCCGCCGTGGTCGTCACAACTATGCGTTTGCTCGATTTACTCTTGATTAACCCGATCGCTGGTTCCCAAGCCTTGCTAAGATTATAGCCACAGTCACGGTTTATGAGGTTGTCATTGGTGCGAATTTCGATGGCCTCTCTAACAACGCTGTCCCAGCGTCTCGACGTCTGTACCAGAATCCTCGTGCGGTCATACTCCATGGCGTGATTTTCCGACAAACAATGTTCAGCGACCGCCGACTTGCTCGGATACATCAGTCGAGTGTGCCTCTGGTGTTCACGCCATCGATCCTCGACGGTACGCATCGTCTGACCAATATACGACTTGCCACATTGACACGGAATCTGGTACACGCCGGCCTTCCTCAAACCGGGGTCATCTTTGGCGCTCCCCACCAGTGCACGAGTTTTATTTGGAGGACAAAACACAGTTCCGACCCGGTGTTTCTTCAGAATGCGGGCGATTTTCCCCGAGAGTGCGCCTGTGTATGGAATAAATGAAGTGCCTACCTCCTCCCTCGTGACTTCATCCATCTCAACAGGTTGTGCTGCAGTGGTTGGGCGGAGAGCACGTTGAATCTGCCACTCTGAGTACCCATTTTTTCGAAATACAGTTCTCAGATGTTCCAATTCCTGGGGTAGACTCTCTGCGTCAGAGATAGTGCGCGCCCTGTGTACTAGAGTTTTAAGTACCTCATTCCTCTGTAAAGGGTGGTGGCAGCTGTCTGCGTGCAAATACAGATCAGTGTGCGTAGTCTTCCGATACACCCCATGACCTAGGGTGCCGTCAGCCCTTCTCTTGACCAAGACGTCAAGGAAAGGTAATTTACCCTCCGTTTCAGTCTCCATAGTGAATTTGATGTTGGGGTGTATGGAGTTTATATGTGTAAGGAAGTCAAGGAGTTTATCCATACCATGTGGCCAGACGACGAACGTGTCGTCCACGCAACGGAAAAAGCAAGTAGGTTTCCATACGGATGACGACAGGGCTTCCTCCTCGAAGTTCTCCATGTACAAATTCGCTACCACCGGTGAGAGTGGGCTACCCATGGCGAGTCCCTCCGTTTGTTCGTAGTATTCTCCATTAAAAAGAAAATACGTGGAAGGCAAGACATGCCTAAAAAGTTCAGTGGTCTTCTCGTCAAACTTCTGACTAATCAATTCTAGTGACTCTCGCAGGGGCATCCTCGTAAACAAGGAAACGACGTCAAAACTCACCATGATATCTGACTTGATGGTGTCACCTGGGTGTCAGCTGATTCCGCCCATAAGAAGGCTACGGGACGTCAAACAGCTAAGTTCTCACGTCTCCTTGACAAAGCATCTCTGCAGGTTCCGTGCAAGACTGTCATCAATTTGAGTGGCATGGTGTTGAGTGATGATGCGGTCTCGGTTTTGCAGAAAGGTCTCAACTTTGCTCCCACCCCCAAATTCACTCCGGTCGCAGAAATTGTTAGTGCTGTTGAACAGGTTGCAGCTCGACTTCCGCCAGAATCAGCCGAGGAAATACGTCGTGAAACTTGTCGTGCGTTGACGAAATCCAAGCCGATGAAGTCAAATATCAGCAGTAAAGAGAGGGCGGCCATTCGTGATCTGAGGGAGCGCTCTGAAATTGTTGTCTTACCGGCTGACAAAGGCAATGCTACAGTTGTTGTCTCCAATAAGGACTACACTGATAAGAGGCAGAGCCTGCTAAATGACGATTCCTACCGGAAGATCAGCGTTGACCCTACAAAGAAGGTGGAGAACAAGACGAGGGCGCTTCTCAAGGATGCAGATTTACCGGAGGGTGACGCTAAGAAATTGTTACCCCAAGGTCCGGTACCGCCTAGACTATATGGATTCCCGAAGGTTCACAATGAGGGGGTACCATTACGCCCCATTGTCAGCAACATCAGAGCACCTACATATTTGTTGGCCAAATACCTGACGGGAATATTAAGTCCTTATGTGGGTAAATGCCCTCATCACATCCGTAATTCCGTGGATTTTGTTAAACGCCTTGATAGCTTCAGGTTGGATGAGTCAGATATCATGGTGAGTTTTGACGTCGTTTCCTTGTTTACGAGGGTGCCCCTGCGAGAGTCACTAGAATTGATTAGTCAGAAGTTTGACGAGAAGACCACTGAACTTTTTAGGCATGTCTTGCCTTCCACGTATTTTCTTTTTAATGGAGAATACTACGAACAAACGGGGGGGGGGGGGGGTCGCCATGGGTAGCCCACTCTCACCGGTGGTAGCGAATTTGTACATGGAGAACTTCGAGGAGGAAGCCCTGTCGTCATCCGTGTGGAAACCTACTTGCTTTTTCCGTTGCGTGGACGACACGTTCGTCATCTGGCCACTTGGTATGGATAAACTCCTTTACTTCCTTACACATCTAAACTCCATACACCCCAACATCAAATTCACTATGGAGACTGAAACGGAGGGTAAATTACCTTTCCTTGACGTCTTGGTCAAGAGAAGGGCTGACGGCACCCTAGGTCATGGGGTGTATCGGAAGACTACGCACACTGATCTGTATTTGCACGCAGACAGCTGCCACCACCCTTCACAGAGGAATGGGGTACTTAAAACTCTAGTACATAGGGCGCGCACTATCTCTGACGCAGAGAGTCTACCCCAGGAATTGGAACATCTGAGAACTGTATTTCGAAAAAATGGGTACTCAGAGTGGCAGATTCAACGTGCTCTCCGCCCAACCACTGCAGCACAACCTGTTGAGATGGATGAAGTCACGAGGGAAGAGGTAGGCACTGCATTTATTCCATACACAGGCGCACTCTCGGGGAAAATCGCCCGCATTCTGAAGAAACACCGGGTCGGAACTGTGTTTTGTCCTCCAAATAAAACTCGTGCACTGGTGGGGAGCGCCAAAGATGACCTCGGTTTGAGGAAGGCCGGCGTGTACCAGATTCCGTGTCAATGTGGCAAGTCGTATATTGGTCAGACGATGCGTACCGTCGAGGATCGATGGCGTGAACACCAGAGGCACATTCGACTGATGTATCCGAGCAAGTCGGCGGTCGCTGAACATTGTTTGTCGGAAAATCACGCCATGGAGTATGACCGCACGAGGATTCTGGTACAGACGTCGAGATACTGGGACAGCGTTGTTAGAGAGGCCATCGAAATTCGCACCAATGACAACCTCATAAACCGTGACTGTGGCTATAATCTTAGCAAGGCTTGGGAACTAGCGATCGGGTTAATCAAGAGTAAATCGAGCAAACGCATAGTTGTGACGACCACGGCGGACAGAGCCATCACACCGACGTCATCTCAGACGCCGTCGCAATCTGTTCCGCCGCGCGACCGTGGCGCAGGACGCGGACGGCGGAGGGAGCGCGCCGCGGGCGGAGGGTATTTAAATCGGCCGCCGTCGCGACCGAACCCAGTTCCCTGTGAACAGCCATAGCGTATGGATCTCCGTGCCGGCACGTTCACAGGAGCTCAGTCCGTCAGTTCACCTGATGATGGCGACATGTATGATCGCCGAAATATTGTGCCCGTTGGACACTATAGACCGGCAGCATACCCGTGGATATTTTGATAATCTACATCTGCATTTGTACTCCGCAGGCCACCCAACGGTGTGTGCCTTCTCTGCGCGATAGCAATGGAGATACTATCGAAGACAATGCTGCCAAAGCAGAGTTACTAAACACAGCCTTCCGAAACGCCTTCACAAAAGAAGACGAAGTAAATATTCCAGAATTCGAATCTAGAACAGCTGCCAACATGAGTAACGTACAAGTAAATATCCTCGGAGTAGTGAAGCAACTTAAATGACTTATTAAAAGCAAGTCTTCTGGTCCAGACTGTATACCAGTTAGGTTCCTTTCGGAGTATGCTGATGCATTAACTCCATACTTAACAATCATATACAACCGTTCGGTCGACGAAAGATCCGTACCCAAAGACTGGAATGTTGCACAGGCCACACCAATATTCACGAAAGGTAGTAGGAGTAATCCACTAAATTACAGGCCCACATCGTCAACGTCGATATGCAGCAGGATTTTAGAACATACATTGTGTTCGAACGTAATGAATTCCCTCAAAGAAAACGATGTATTGACACGCAGTCAACATGGGTTTAGAAAACATCGTTCCTCTGAAACACAACTAGCTCTTTATTCACATGAAGTGCTGAGTGCTATTGACAAAG
This sequence comes from Schistocerca piceifrons, assembly GCF_021461385.2. NCBI lineage: Eukaryota > Metazoa > Arthropoda > Insecta > Orthoptera > Acrididae > Schistocerca > Schistocerca piceifrons. The sequence goes on along the minus strand of NC_060140.1, from coordinate 274,187,895 downwards.
GATTTCAGATCGATTCCGTATTTCTGGTTTCCCGGAAGGCTTTTGACACTGTACCACAGAAGCAGCTCGTAGTGAAATTGCGTGCTTATGGAATATCCACTCAGTTACATGACAGGATCTGTGATTTCCTGTCAGAGAGGTCACAGTTCGTAGTAATTGACGGAAAGTCATCGAGCAAAACAGAAGTGATTTCTGGCGTTCCCCGAGGTAATGTTATAGGCCCTTTGCTGTTCATTATGTATATAAACGATTTTGGAGACAATCTAAGCAGCCGTCTTCGGTTGTTTGCAGATGACGCTGTCGTTTATCGACTAATAAAGTCATCAGAAGACCAAAACAAACTGGAAAACGGCTTAGAAGAAATATCGGAATGGTGCGAAAAGTGGCAGTTGACCTTACATAACGAAAAGTGTGAGGTCATCCACATGAGTGCTAAAAGGAACGCGTTAAACTTCGGTGACATGATAAATCAGTCTAATATAAAAGCCGTAAATTCAACTAAATACCTAGGTAGTACAATTACGAACAATTTAAATTGGAAAGAACACATAGAAAATGTTGTGGGGAAGGCTAACCAAAGACTGCATTTCATTGGCAGGACACTTAGAAAATTTAACAGACCTACTAAGGAGACTGCCTACACTACGCTTGTCCGTCCTCTTTTAGAATACTGTTGCGCGGTGTGGGATCCTTACCGTATAGGACTGACTGAGTTCATCGAAAAAGTTCAAAGAAAGGCAGCACGTTTTGTATTATCACCAAATATGGGAGAGAGTGTCACAGAAATGATACAGAAGTTGGGATGGACATCATTTTTCGTTGCGACGGAATCTTCTCACGAAATTCCAATCACCAACTTTCTCCTCCTAATGCGAAAATATTTTGTTGACACCGACTTACATAGGGAGGAACGATCACAAAGATAAAATAAGGGAAATCAGAGCTCGTACGGAAAGATATAGCTGTTCATTCTTTCCGCACGCTATACGAGATTGGAATAATAGATAATTGTGAATGTGGTTCGATGAACCCTCTGCTAGGCACTTAAGTGTGATTTGCAGTGTATCCATGTAGATGTAGGTGTAACAGACTGTTATTACGTCCACCTAAGTCGAAGCGATTTGGTGAAGTGTACGAGGGTAAGTCAATTATTATGCGCCAAGTAGTTATAAAATTTTATTGTAATCAAATAGGAAACTTACAAGAACATTTTTCGACATAGTCTCCTTGCGTTTCAACGCACTTGGTCCATCGTTGTACAAGCTTGCTGATGTCCTCATAAAAGAAGGTTCTCGGTTGAGCTACGAGCCAGGAATGCACCGCTTCTTTCACCGCTTCGTCGGAGACAAACCGACGGTCCCTTAATGTCTGTTTGCGTGGACCAAACAAGTGACAGTCAGAAGGGGCAAGATCGGGACTGTATGGAGGATGATCCAGTACTTCAAACTTGAGTTTCCGGAGCGTTTCAGCTGTGTGGGCAGCAGTGTGCGGACGGGCGTTGTCTTGCAACAACACAACACCTTTTGACAACAAGTCTCGGCGTTTGCTACGAACTGCCGGCTGTAGCCTGGCAGTAAGCATCTCAGTGTAACTACACTGTTTCCTGTTCTGCCCCTTTCCCCACAATGTTCTAGTACTGGACACTGTGCGTCCCAAAAATCGGTAAGCTAAAATGGTTCAAATGGCTCTGAGCACTATGGGACTTAACATCTATGGTCATTAGTCCCCTAGAACTTAGAACTACTTAAACCTAACTAACCTAAGGACATCACACAACACCCAGTCATCACGAGGCAGAGAAAATCCCTGACCCCGCCGGGAATCGAACCCGGGAACCCGGGCGTGGGAAGAGAGAACGCTACCGCACGGCCACGAATCCGTAAGCATCAGGTTTCCTGCGGACGGTTGAACCTTGAACTTTTTCTTGCACGGCTATGCCATTCCATACTCTGTCGTTTACTCTCCGGTTCGTAATGATGGATCAATGTTTCGTCACCAGTAATAATCCTGTCTAACAAATTGCGCCCTTCGTTACCATAGCGATCCAAATGTTCTGAGCAGATTTCCAAGCGCGTTTTTTCACGCAACTTGTTTTGGGACCCATCTTGTACAAGCTTTATGAAACCCAAGTCTATTGTGGATGATTTTGTAGGCAGAACCGTGACTAATTTGCAGACGATGAGTCACTTCGTCAATAGTTAATCGTCTGTCCAAGGGAATTATTTCACGTGAACGGTCAATGGTTTCTTTATTTGTGCCGCGCGGGATTAGCCGAGCGGTCAGAGGCGCTGCAGTCATGGACTGTGCGGCTGGTCCCGGCGGAGGTTCGAGTCCTCCCTCGGGAATGGGTTTGTGTGTTTGTCCTTAGTATAATTTAGGTTAAGTAGTGTGTAAGCTCAGAGACTGATGACCTTAGCAGTTAAGTCCCACAAGATTTCACACACATTTGAACATTTTTTTTCTTCATTTGTGGCGGTAAGCGGTCGTCGGCTCCTTCATCGTGCCTAACACTTGTGCGACCATTTCGGAATTTTTCAATCCATTCGTAGACACCCCGTTGTGGCAAAACACTGTTCCTGTACTGAACCGAAACTCTTCGATGAATTTCGGCCCCTGATACGCCTTCTGACCACAAAAAACGGATCACTGAACGTTGTTCTTCTTAGGTGCAAATAGACAGCAGAGCAGCCTTGATTGACAGCATGGCAGCGATAGCAGCTTGAAAATTGCAAAGATATAACAACAAAACATCGAAGCTGCTTACAAGAATAATATACAGAAGAATGGAAAAGAAAATTGAGAACGCGCTAGGTGATGATCTGTTTGGCTTTAGGACAAGTAAAGGGACGAGAGAGGCAATTCTGACGTTACGGATAATAATGGAAGCAAGGCTAAAGAAAAATCAAGACACTTTCATAGGATTTGTCGACCTGGAAAAAGCGTTCGACAATATAAAATGGTGCAAGCTGTTCGAGATTCTGAAAAAAGTAGGGGTAAGCTATAGGGAGAAACGGGTCATATACAATATGTACAACAACCGAGAGGGCATAATAACAGTGGATGATCAAGAACGAAGTGCTCGTATTAAGAAGGGTGTAAGACAAGGCTGTAGCCTTTCGCCCCTACTCTTCAATTTGTACATCGAGGAAGCAATGATGGAAATAAAAGAAAGGTTCAGGAGTGGAATTAAAATACAAGGTGAAAGGATATCAATGATACGATTCGCTGATGATATTGCTATCCTGAGTGAAAGTGAAGAAGAATTAAATGATCTGCTGAACGGAATGAACAGTCTAATGAGTACAGAGTATGGTTTGAGAGTAAATCGGAGAAAGACGAAGGTAATGAGAAGTAGTAGAAATGAGAACAGCGAGAAACTTAACATCAGGATTGATGGTCACGAAGTCAATGAAGTTAAGGAATTCTGCTACCTAGGCAGTAAAATAACCAATGACGGACGGAGCAAGGAGGACATCAAAAGCAGACTCGCTATGGCAGAAAAGGTATTTCTGGCCAAGAGAAGTCTACTAATATCAAATACTGGCCTTAATTTGAGGAAGAAATTTCTGAGGATGTACGTCTGGAGTACAGCATTGTATGGTAGTGAAACATGGACTGTGGGAAAACCGGAACAGAAGAGAATCGAAGCATTTGAGATGTGGTGCTACAGACGCATGTTGAATATTAGATGGACTGATAAGGTAAGGATTGAGGAGTTTCCGAGCAAAATCGGAGAGGAAAGGAATATGTGGAAAACACTGATAAGGAGAAGGGTCGGGACGATAGAACATCTGTTAAGAGATGGGGGAATGACTTCCATGGTATTAGAGGGAGCTGTAGAGGGCAAAAACTGTAGAGGAAGACAGAGATTGGAATACGTCAAGCAAATAATTGAGGACGTAGGTTGCAAGTGCTACTCGGAGATGAAGAGGTTAGCACAGGAAAGGAATTCGTGGCGGGCCGCATCAAACCAGTCAGTAGACTGATGACCGAAAAAAAAAAAACAACAAGGAAACAAAGAATGCGTTATCAACGTAAAACGACAGTAATACCAAAATAAACAAAAATTAAACTAAATTGCGGACAATAATTGACTTACACTCGTACAATTGCTCACCAAGAATGGCAGTTGTGTACACTGTCTTAATAAACAATGAGTGCGATCGATTTACGAGGGGCGTTCAACAAGTATTCAACAACATTTTTTTTTCTAGGCCAGTTTCTATTGAAATAAATGCGAAATTTGCTGTGGGTCATCGTCGAATATTCCCGCTTCAGCCGGTATTGTTTTATGAAGTTTCGATACGTGACGGCATTGTACGTAGCTTTCAAACTGGCGTCTGTAACGCAGGTGCCTTCCAAGCACAGAGCCGTCATTGATATTCTTTTGGAGGAAAACCAGAGCATCGCAGACATTCATAGGAGCTTCTAGAATGTCTGCGGTGATCTGACAGTGAACAAAAGCACCTGAGTCGTTGGGCGAGTAGTTTATCGTCATCGCAACAAGGTCGCGAATCTGTCAGATCTCACTCGTGGCGGTTGATCGCACACAGCTGTGACTCCTGCAATGTTGAAACATGCAGACACTCTCAGTCAACTTGATCGACAGATCACAAACATCTCTGTTTGAAGTGCTGACACATTACTCCGCCAGCTGGGATACTCAAAGGTGTGTGAGCGACGGGTCCCTCGCCGCCGTTAAGACCGTAAAGAGTAACGAAGAAACATCTGTGCTGAATTGTTTCGCGTTACGGGGCTGGCGATGAAAATTTTTTGTTGAATATCACGAAGGCGATGAGACATCGGTTTATCACTTCGACCAGAAACATAACGGCAATCCGTGGAGTGGCGCCACACAAAAACTCCTGCAAAGGAAAAGTTCGCCACTCCCTCAACCGATAAAATCGTGGCGACCGTCTTCTGGGACTCTGAAGGGGTTATTATGTTTGATGTCCTCCTTTGTGGTGCAACGATCAACTATGATGTGTGCTACCTCAGGAAATTGAAGATACGACTTCAGCGTTTTCGTTGCCAAAAAATGCAAAGGAACATCTCCTCATTCTCTGGCACTTGCGTAGCTTCCGTACAGTCAGGCTCCTTCGAGGAGACGGAGTAATGGACATCAAAATAATGCTGCAATGTCCACCATTGCAAGAGATTCTAAACAACTTGCTTCAGCTGTTCAACTGAATTCCTGATTTCCTGATTGGTTGCTTGATTTACGGGAGGGAACCAAACAGCTAGGCCATCGGACCCAAGAGAAGGATAGGGAAGGAATCGGCCTTGCCCTTTCAAAGGAAACATCTCGGCATTTGCCGGAAGCGAATTAGGGAAATCACGGAAAACCCAAATCAGGATGGCCGGACGCGGCTTTGAACCGTCGTCCTCCCGAGCACGAGTCGGTGTGCTAACCATTGCGCCACCTCGCTCTGTCGTGATTTCCTATCAGAAAGGCCACAGGACGTAGTAGTCGACGGAAAGTCATCGAATAAAACGGAATGATATGCAGCGTTCCACAAGTAAGTGTTGGGTCCTCCTCTGTTTCTAATCTATAAAAACGATTTAGGAGGCAATCTGACCTTTGCAGATGATGCTGTCATTTACCGTCTAGTAAAGCCATCAGAAAATGACAGCTAATTGGAAAGTGATTTAGACAAAATATCTGTATGGTGCGAAAAGTGCCGAAAGTCTCTGAATAAGGAAAAGTGTGAGGTCATCCACATGAGTACAAAAAGAAATCCATTAAACTTTGGTTATTCAGTAAATAACACAATTCAACTAAATACGTAGGAACCACAATTACGACCAACTTAAACTGTGAAGATCACGTAGATAATGTTGTGGGGCAGATAAAGCAAAGAGAAGATGCAACAGGTCTCTTGTCCCTCCTCTGGTACAGTACTGCTGCGGGATCCTTACAATATAAGATTGACGGAAGACATCGAAAAAGACAAAAGAATGACAGCTCTTTTTGTATTATCCCGAAAATGTGGGTAGAGTGTGACGGATACGATAAGTCAGCTGAGGTGACAGTCATTAAAACAAAGGCGTTTTTCCTTGTGGCGAGAGCTTTTCACGAAATTCAATCAACCATTTTCTCCTCTCTGTGTCAGAATATTTTGCTGTCGCCAACCTATATAGGACAAATGATCGTCGAAAAAAAAAAGAAAAACCAGAGCTCATACAGAAAGATTTAGGTTTTCATTTTTCCCAAGGGCGGTTAGAGAGGGAAATGGTAAAGAAATAGTTTGTCGGTGCTTCGAAGAACCCTCTGCTAGACACGTAAGTGTGAACTGCAGAGAAATTGTGAAGATGAGATACAAATTTTCAGGGGTGACGGGGAAGAGCAGATCAACTCTGATTAGAAACCAATAGATCAGGGGATCGCACAGACTGGCCTTCACCATTTTTCTCGAAACTTATGGGATCTGGAGGCCAGTGCCTGGACATCAACTTCCTAAAGCAGCATGGTGGAATTTCAAATAATATAATAATAATAGTAAAATGTAAACGTCGTTTGACTAGGGCACCGCGTCGGGTAGTCCGTTCGCCGGGTGCAAGTCTTTCGATATGACGCCACTTCGGCGACCTGCGCGTCGATATGGATGAAATGTTGATGATTAGGACAACACAACCCCCAGTCCCTGAACGGAGAAAATCTTCGACCCAGCCGGGAATCGAACCCGGGCTCTTAGGATTGATACTGTCACGCTGACCACTTTTTTCCGGTATTGTTCGTTGTGTTTGGTCTGGGCGAACGTCACAAGACATCCGTTCAAGCTGGTCGTTTATTCCTTTACTCCGTTTTTTTATTGCAGAAAGCGAGCAGCCCTCTGACCGAACACGCTGAGCTACCATGCCCGCAACCACTCGGTTACCGGGGGCGGACGTAACAATAGTAATGTAGTGTAACTTGTTTATAATCATGACGTTTGACACTATTTTTCTGCGAAACGCACTGTTTTACATTTCTGAACATTTAAAGCAAGCCGCCAATCTTTTGAGTCTTGTATCCTGAGTCAGATTACAATTTACTAATGATAAATAGTAGACTGAAGTTCAAGGGGATCGTGTCGAGGAATCAGTGTGGAAGTAAATAGGATACCGAAGTACTCAGCTATGATGAGACACGTTTGAAGTTCGGTATGGATGTGAATACTGCGGTAAGGAATACCAGAGTGGGATGTTCAGATGAAGACGAGTGGACGTCTCTAAAATGACCAGCCACAGATGTTGGACAGCAAACATAGGTACTAGGAAGTTAAATGCGAAGGAACCTTGTCAAACAGAAGAAATACTTCAGTTAATCGACGGAAGAAGAAAGTACAAAAATGTTCAGGCAAAGGCAGGAATACACAAATGTAAATCACAGAAGAATCAAATAAATAAGAAGTTCAGGGAAACCAAGGCGAAATGACACCAGGAAAAATGTGAAGGAATGGAAAACGAAATGATCGTGGGAAGGACTCATTCAGCGTATAAAAAAGTCAAAACAGCCTTAGATGAAATTAAAAGTAAGGGTGGCAACATTAAGAGGGCAATGGGAATTCCACTGTTAACTGCAGAGGAGATGACGGGTAGGTGGAAAGAGTACGTTGAAGGCCTCTTTGAGGAGGTTGATTTGTCTGATGACACGATAGAAGAAAAAATTGGAGCCAATATGGAAGAAATAAGGGATTCAGTATTAGAGTTTAAAACATCTTTGGAAAACTCGAGATTAAATAAGCAAGAAGGGATAGGTAACATTCTGTCGGACTTCCTAAGATCATTGGGGGAAGTTGCAACAAAACGATTATTCACGCTGGTGTGTAGAATGTCTGAGATTGGCGATATACCATTGGGAAAAACATCATATATACAATTCCCAATGTTGCAAGAGCCTACAATTGCCAGAAGTACCATACAATTGGCTTAACACCTCTTGCATCCAAACTGATGACAAGAGAATATATAGAAACATGGAAAAGAAAGTAGAGGCTCTGTTACATGACAATCGATTTGGTTTTAGAAAAGATAAAGGCACCATAAAGGCAGTTCTCATGTTGCGATTGATAATGGATGCAAGACTGAAGACAAATCAAGACACGTTCACAGGATTTGTCGACCTAGAAAAAGCGTTCGAACATGTAAAATGGTGAAAGATGTTCGAAATTCTGAGAAAAATAGGGAGAAGCTATAGGAAAATGCGAGTAATACACAATATATACAAGAACCAAGAGGGAACAATAAGAATGGAAGACCAAGAACGAAGTGCACGGATTAAAAAGGGATGAAGTCTTTCGCTTCTGCTATTGAATCTACACATTAAAGCAGCAACGACGGTAATAAAAGAGAGATTCAAGAGTGGGATTGAAATTCAGCGTGAAAGGGTGTCGATAAGATTCGGTGATGTCATTGCTATACACAATGAAGGTGAAGAAGAAATAAAGGATCTCTTAAATGGAATGAATATTCAAATGAGTACAGAATAGGGATTGAGAGTAAACTGAAGAAGTAATGAGAAGTAGGTGAAATGAAAATAGCGAGTAACTAAACATAAAAGTTGGTAGTCACAAAGTATACGAAGTTAAGGAATTCTTCTACTTTGGAAGCAAAATAACCAATGACAAACGAAACAAGGAGAATATAAAGAGCATCCTAGTGCAAGCAAAGAGGGCATTTCAGGCCAAGAGAAGTCTGCTAGCATCGAACATAGCCCTTAATTTGAGAATAAGCTTTCTGAGAATGTTCATTTGGAAAACAGCATTGTATGCAAGTTAATCATGGACTGTGGGAAGCGGATCAGAAGAGAATCGAGGCATTTGAGATGTGGTGCTACAGAAGGATGCTGAAAAGTGGGTGGACTGGTAAGGTAAGGAATGAGGGTGGTCTCCCGCATAATTGGCAATGAAAGGAACATATGGAAAGCTGCGACGAGAAGTAGCAGGACGATGGAGCGTATGTTTGGAATAAATACCTTCCATGATAATAGGGGGAGCTGCAAAATGGCTCTGAGCACTATGGGACTCAACTGCTGAGGTCATTAGTCCCCTAGAACTTAGAACTAGTTAAACCTAACTAACCTAAGGACATCACAAACATCCATGCCCGAGGCAGGATTCGAACCTGCGACCGTAGCGGTCTTGCGGTTCCAGACTGCAGCGCCTTTAACCGCACGGCCACTTCGGCCGGCGGGGGGGGGGGGGGGGGGGGGGGAGCTGCAGAGGATAAAACTACGTATAGAGGAAGAAACAGATTGGGACACATCCAATGAATAATTGATAACATAGGGTGCAAGTGTTACTCTGAGGTGAAGAGGCTGGAACGGACTAGGCATACTGACTTAGCGAAACACCTTGACCCTCGTGTAAATGGCTTCAAATGGCTCTGAGCACTATGGGACTTAACATCTATGGTCATCAGTCCCCTAGAACTTAGAACTACTTAAACCTAACTAACCTAAGGACAGCACACAACACCCAGCCGTCACGAGGCAGGGAAAATCCCTGACCCCGCCGGGAATCGAACCCGGGAACCCGGGCGTGGGAAGCGAGAACGCTACCGCACGACCACGAGATGCGGGCCTCGTGTAAATTTATATTCTTATACAGAGCGTCCCATTTATCTTGACCACTCCAGTGAAACAAAAGCATCAGACACAAACTGAAACCATGTCAACTTGACAACTCCTTATACTTCATAAATGAATTTCTGGTGTCTATGTGTGTGTGTTTGGGTATGGAAGCGAGTGTTTGAACATAGTTAAGTATCACTGTATGTATAAAAAAAACGTAACTTAACATAAAAGTAAATTGTCAGCATTTTGCCCTGTTTCGCTAATAATGTGCACTATAATTGGAGAACTGATTTGTTCCACATCGTAGATATCCGCAGAACATGGGGATAACTAATTAACCATCATTTTAGGAGAATGCTGGAGATTCCTTGTAATGGACCTACACGTTTCCCCATATGCATGTTGCATATGCATATGGCGTATGTGGCTCCTTTTCAACGGTTATTGCATATTTTAACTAAAAACTAGTGACGATGCATATTTTCGCTCTATGTTTACAATATTTTACAAATTTAGACGGGCGTCTCTAGCTCGATCTAGTTTTGATGTCTTACACATTGACCACGACCTAGAACTGCGTGCGGTCGGTGACCGAGAGGCCACTGCCAAGCGAAATCATTACAGAAGAGGAACAGGAACAGGCAGGCAGACAGTCAATGCTCAAGCGCCCACGAACCCGTTTAATCCGCTCCGCTGTCATACCGTACGCGTCGGCAACAATTTCATTAAACTATGCAACCTTTTAGTGGCACGTCCATTGTTTGAGTTTAGCTTTCTATTTACATGTACACAATTGAACGTGTTTACGACGTGTAGTGTGTAAAGTGTTGTGGGCCATGCCGCGTCGTTTCGTGGATAGCTGACCATCCTGGAACATTTACATATGACGGAATTGTTTCATATTGTCGAGTTTCCGAGAAAAATGTTTCATGCAAAAAAGTTTCAAATAGACCAGCATGTCAAGACAAGTCTTCCTATCGCAGTAATGCAGAAGAAAGGACCACGACAACAACTTCTGACAACAGCAAGCTGTAGTAGCAGGGATTTGTCCAAAGGTAACTAGAAAAGTCTGTTTAACATTGACCTATGTGAAGCATTCATTGCAAGCAGTATTATTCTTCACAAACCTACAAACCCTATCCTCAAAGGCTTTCTGCGCAAACATTGTTTAAATCAAAATATACCAGATGAATCAACATTTCGTAAAAGTTACATGTCGAAAATTTACGTTAATGTTCTGGAAGAAATACGCAATGAACTCAACGACAGCATTACCTGGATTTCAGTTGACGAAACCGTAACTGTGGCCGTTACATTGCAAATTTAATTGCTTTAAAAGAAGAGCCTTCTTCTTCCTATTTAGCGGCCAGCGAAGAACTTGAAAAAGTAAATAGATCTATGATCGCCAGATTTGTGAACGATGGTATTAGAAAAATATTTCCAGAATTTTCTGCAGATGAAAGGGTGTTTGTGTTTATTTCAGATGCACCTCCCTAGATGATCAAAGCAGGGAAAGCCTTCCGAGTGTTTTATTCCAGTTTGATTCATGTTACGCGCTTCGCTCATGAAGTACATCGTCTTGCTGAAGAAGTAGGTTCCACGTTTGTGAATGTGAATAAACTGATTTCATCCACAAAGAAAATGTTTCTAAAGGCTCTTGCTCGCCTGAAGACCTACAAAGAAAAACTACCAAATGTGCCTATACCTCCCGAGCCAGTGCTGACTCGTTGGTGTACGTGGGTCGAAGATGTGTTGTTTTACAATGAACATTTCGAGGCCATTAGAGGGGTAGTAATCGACTTTGATACCGCAGAGGCTTTGGCAGTTTGCCAGTGCAAGGAAGCTTTTAATGATTCTGGCATTAAGAAAGACAATGCTGTGAACTCATTTTTCCAATATACCTGCAAGTATTAAAAAGCTTGAAACTCAAGGCTTGACGTTGAATTAATCCATTCAGTTAATGAATAGAATTATTCTAGTGAACTCCTCATTGCCGGAGGTATTCCCAAGAAAACTTAAAGAAAAGTTTCAAAACACTTTAAACAATAATCCAGGCTTCGACCCGTTGTGCCAAATTGATAGTTCTATCAATGGGACGGTTGAACTTTATCAGAAACAATAAGAGCCAACATAACTCCCAAATTCAAATAATGCCCAGTTACCTCAGTCGATGTAAATCGGTCCTTTTCAGATAGTAAAATGTTTTCAGTGATCAAAGATACAATCTTACTACCGAAAATTTGGAACAGTACTTGGTCGTTTATGTTTACAATAGCAGAAAAGTGTAAAATAAACTGTAAATGATGCCTTGCCCAATAGTATTAATTAGGAGTTAATACTTTTCAAACAAAAATAATGATTATATTTTTTTAAATAAAATATTACGGAGTTTTTGAGCGTGCTTCTCTGCGTGCGATATATCTCGAAGTCGGTCCTGTATATATCGATTGGTTCACTGCGGCTCACTTGCTTCGCATCCGCCTGTTACCGCTAACAATAGCAGAGAAGGAACAAAAACACAGTATGCGTCCTCCTTTTGCAAATTGTTGGAAAATAATCCTAGAAAGGACCCCTTCTTAATCTCTACCAGACAGTATTCCGAAAATGGTTCCAGCTTTCTAAATGTACCGATTTTCCGCTTGGCCGGCGCTCTTCGTCGTAATTGATAAGCACACGTTGGACTTTGAGATACAATGCACGCAGTAACTACCATGTTTATTTATTATTCGATCTTGCATATTTCGACGCTTTTCGTGCATTTTTAAGCATTTTTCATGTATATTTGCATGCATATTTTGAGGTTTTTGTGATGCATATAATGTGGTCTCTAGTTATTAGTATTACTGTTATTGTTGGACAGAATGTTACTTTCATTCAGGAATTTTATAGTTTATTGCCTGATTGGTCTCCTCTCCTTCTCCTAAAATACATTTCCGGTGTGTTATAGTTATTTCTGTCGCGTTGTGTCGCTGTCATTGACGTCCATTTGAATAAACCATGAACATCATTGTTCCTAGGGTGCACGTGGGTATCGCGCTCACTTGGCGAATCGCCTGGACGGGCTGCGAGATGCGTGTCGTGATAGATGGGGCACCTGCTCACTGAAGGACGGCCACGGTGTATTCTTAGGCAGAACCTCTTGTTGCTACCTGCAGACAGCCTAGAGGTCGCAGCGAGATGAATAGCTGTGCCAACTGCACTTCTTTTCTGCTGTCAGCTGTATGCAGCCGTGTATCTGATTATGCACGGGCAGGTTCAGCTGACAAAGCGCGTCCACTCATTGCGTGGGACTTAATACATGTGCATTCTCAGCCGCTCACAGGCCATGCTTTTCCTTTGCCTCTCACTGGGAATTCAGTCAGGTGGGTAGATTAAACGAAGTAGAACGAGCGGGAAACAGGAAACGGTAATATGCTATTTCATCTACAAAATCTACGTTGTTTTTTGAAACGTTCTGGGTGCTGGGGTATCGAAAACGGGATGGTGCGGTAGCTTAAGCACTAGACTCGGTGGGCAGAGAAGTGGGTGGAGTAATAATTTTAAAACTCTACACTGTAATCCAGATTCAGGTTTCCGTAGTTTCCCTAAAACGCTTTAAGAGAATGCCTGAAATATTAAATTACATAAAAAGTAAAAAATAGTAGCCATTTTTTTCGCAAACAGTGAGTACATAATGCTCTGACATTGTACCATAATGACAAATTTCCTCCGAGCATTGTGGCCAAAAAGCCATAAAACGTTAGAAATTAAAAAAGGACGCAACATCGCAGTAACTAAGACCGTTTCCTTCGGTGAGTTGCAGGGTACACGTAGCAAAGATTATTATCAGTGAAGCTGTCATAATCTCAACTTCCTTGTTTAGTATTTTCTTGTAGGTATGCTTTTTCGAAGATTGTGTGATTATGCTTGCAGCGTAATTGACACTTTTTCGTCCTAATTTGAATTCCATGGGTGCATTTTCCAGCGTCCACCTGCAAGTAAGCCATGCCTGACGTTAATTTTTTGTATAATTTTTTCAACGATAAATTAGGTGATGGATGTTATATTCTTGCCAAATTCTTGACTGAGTTGTACTTAGATTTCTTCAGACGGTTAACTGGAAAACTACAATCATGGTGTCTTCACAAATGAAACAGATGATGATGATGCTTGTTTTTGTGGGACGCTCAGCTGCGGGGTCACCAGCGCCCGTACAAAGTCATAATTTTTAGACAGTCCAGTTTTTTTACACAATCCAATCTAGCCACTATCACGAATGATGATGATTAAATGATAAGAACAACACAAACACCCAGTCCCCGGGCAGAGAAAAATCCCCAAGCCGGCAGGGAATCTAACCCGGGACCCCGTGATCTGGAGGCAGCAACGCCAGCCACTAGGCCACAAATGAAACAGAGCTATGAGCTACTTTATATAACGACATTGGATTATTAAAAACAATGTCATGTTCTTTTGCGGGATAAAAAACGTGAAATTTAATACAGCTAAAACATGTACTGATGAAATAATGTTGCAAAGTTAACAAATGCGTCCAGTCGGAGATAAACGAACACAGCGTGAGTTTGAGTATATTGTTTCAATTTGTTTATGTCAACGTGACGTCAAGGCGGCATTTTTTTCTTATCTTTACATTGTTCACTGCAAGATTCGTGTCCTCTAATACGCTATTAAGAGTTCTTCAATCTCTCTCTCTGTTTTTCTCTTTCTCTGTCATGGCAAATTTAATTTAAATAGTGCTAATTTTAATTTTAATAATGAACAGCCTCAGTTGCTCCGTTTACCTAGAATTTACCTAGGTTTCAGTCGGGATAACCCAACCTTCTTCAGAATAACAGTACCTACCGTTTGTCCACAGTGGACATCATCAAGTTAAAACTACAAATCCATAAATTATCGTCAAACTGTAAAACTTATCTGGCACTGCCTCCGTCCCACATCGCGACCGCGATGCGGCAGCCATGAGTGCTGTACCGCCACTTTTATTATGTGTGTGTGTGTGTGTGTGTGTGTGTGTGTGTGTGTGTGTGTGTGTGTGTGTGCGCTTGTGTGTGTCTGAGTTCCAGTGCAGCACTCGTGGGTGCCGCATTAATTATACAGCCACCAAAATAATGAACTACACTCATGCTCATAAATTAAGGATAATTGCAGAATGTGATGCAACACAACATGGCACTACACAAAACTGACGCTAATAGCATCAGCACATAGGGAACACACACGACACAGATCTGTAAGTCGATAGTATTGGTGATGAGTTGAGAAAACCGTCCCGATACACATGTGCTACAAAGCGTCACTGTTTCTGCGCATGTACCTCGACATGAATATGGGATATCATCGCCATGCACACGTACTCAGACCGCACAACGGGTTGGTATACTCTCGATCATGTGGTCGAGCATCTGCTGGGGTATAGCCTCCCATTCTTGTACCAGTGCCCGTCGGAGCTCCTGAAGTGTCCTAGGGGTTTGAAGAAGTGCAACGATACGTCAATAGAGAGCATCCCAGACATGCTCGATGGAGTTTAGGTCTCGAGAACAGGCAGGCCACTCCATTCGCCTGATATCTTCTTTTTCAAGGTACTCCTTCACGATGGCAGCTCGGTGGGGTCGTGCGTTATCATTCATCAGGAGGAAGGTGGGACCCACTGCACCCCTGCAAAGGCGGACATACTGGTACAAAATGACGCCCCTGACCTGTTGCAGTTCCTCTGTCAGACGTGCAGAGGTGTACGTGCACCAATCATCATCCCACCCCACACCATTAAACCACGACCTACATACACGTCCCTTTCAAGGACATTAAGGTGTTGGTACCTGGTTCCTGGTTCACGCCAGATGAAAACCCGGCGAGAATCACTGTTCAGACTATATCTCGGCTCGTCCGCGAGCATAACGTAGGACCATTGTTCTAATGAGCATGTCTGCGTTCTTGACACCAGGCTTTACGGGCTCTCCTGAGACCAGGAGTCAGTGGAATGCACCTTGCAGGTCTCCTCGCGAATAAACCATGTCTGTTCAGTCGTCTGTAGACTGTGTGTCTGGAGATAACTGTTCCAGTGGCTGCGGTAAGGTCCCGAGCAAGGCAACCTGCAGTACTCCGTAGTACTGATGGTGAGATATCGGTCTTCTTGTGGTATTGTACACTGTGGACGTCCCGTACTGTAGCGCCTGAACACGTTTCCTGTCTGCTGGAATCGTTGCCATAGTCGTGAGATCACACTTTGTGGCACACGGAGGGCCCGTGCTACGACATTCTGTGTTTGACCAGCCTCCAGTTGCCCTAGTACTCTACCCCTCATAACGCCTTTAATATGTGTTCTTTGAGCTATTTTTAACACACAGTCACCATTAGCACGTCTGAAAACGTCTGCACATTTACTCTCTGCACCGTACTCTGACATGCACCAACACACCTCTTCGTATGTGGGCTGCTGCCAGCGCCACCGAGCGACGACCGCAGGTCAAATGCACCGCATGGTCATACCCCGAGGTGATTTAAACCCGCAAACCGCCCACCAGAGCGTTGTTTCACCATGTATCAACATTATCCTTAATTTATGAGCATGAGTGTAGATATTCAATGACACTAAATGAAACAAGAATCACAATCCAGTTTATTGTATTAAAGCGACTCACAAACAATTTGACAAGCAGTAGCAGTTCCAAAATAGAACCTTGACACATCTGACTAAATGTTCTGGGGTAATATTCTAATAATCGAATATGAACATGAAACAATTACATTCGCCAAGTTGTATCGTGATTGTCGTGATGTTAGTATAGAAGACAGATAGCGCTAGAGAAGGGAATGTGTTGCATCTATGGCAGGAATTGAAGATATATTGGTCATACGAATCTGAAAGTAAGTCTTCAGAGTGAAGCTCGGAGTAACTGAAACTGTATAAATATAACTTTACTCTCCGTACGGATCATTTCGCTGTCACGGCTCGCTCACAGCATCTCAGTTTGTAGGCGGAGGCTAAAGCCCCTTCAGAATCAGTCACTGGTGGCACACCAACGACCCGCGCCTGTGGATAATCTCAAGTCAGCCTCCCTGAGCTCATCTCCTCTGAGATGGACCCTGTCGGCGACAAAGCCCGGTGGAAGAGAAGTCTGATGGTGAAGGCTCCCGGTAGTGGACTGATTTAGCACTGACAGATTCTTAAAAAAGGAAGATTTGTATTTTTGCATTTTGCGTTCTGACTTCGTCCCGAGCGCTGACGAGTAAAAGATTCCTTAATATACGCTCGTCTCTTTCCCTCAGTTTTGCTTCAGGTGGTTACCCACTACCACGCTTCCTACAATTTCGTGCTGAAAAAAGGCATCTCATTCTCATTCTCTTTCTGTGACCAATGAAGTGGTCGGCAGCACAGTAGAGTTTCTCTCTTAACTTCCAGTTTATTTACATTAGCCAATCCCAGCAGTTCTTATTTTGGGCAAACACCAGGTTTTTGTGGACTCAAAGTGTGGTGGCTCTTATAATCTTGATATTTCTTAACTAGTCAGTAGTGTTAGTGATTAATATTTTTTTTCTGATCCCAGAACGTGGTATATTCACGTCAAAAGATATTTTTGCGAGTTGTTACAAAGTCAACGGTCTTTAATAGTGGCAGTCAAAGATGCTATGTCTACGTTAACTTTCGTTCGATTTCATGAAAAAATGACGATCGCTGCTCTGCGCTGCGTAATGTAGCCATCAAAAATAATTATAGTTCTCACAGTATCAACTTTGATTGATTCCTGTGCACTGAAACTCCCTGTCCCACTTCCCTGAATTTACTTAAAAAATAATTATCATTTGTTCTTAATAACAAAACTTTTCCATTTCACAGCGGTGAAATGTACCTTACCTTTTAGGTAAGATGAGAGGTACTCCTGAAATTAAAGTTTTGAGTACTTAAAAACGATATATTTTCACAATTAAGTCATGCTCACACAAGCTAACACAATACAGACAACGTGAGAGAAGATGAGCCGTCACAAAATGACAAACTGACGAAATGAGAAAAAATCAGAGACACTTCTGCCTAGACTATTTATACACGTCTACAAAACAAAATTTGATATAACTGTAACTTCTTAAGCCTAGAAGTTGTTTTGAAATGGTTATTCTTAAATAAGTCACGATCATACAAAAATTTTAACGAAATTATTTGTTCTATGTTTTGTCCGCAACAGTGCCTTTCCACGCATTGCTAAAAACATCACTTCTCCTCTTTCCACGTTATTCATAAAAGGAGTCGCTGCTGGTGGTCTTACG
This sequence comes from Schistocerca piceifrons, assembly GCF_021461385.2. NCBI lineage: Eukaryota > Metazoa > Arthropoda > Insecta > Orthoptera > Acrididae > Schistocerca > Schistocerca piceifrons. The sequence goes on along the minus strand of NC_060140.1, from coordinate 274,170,077 downwards.
TCCTGAGAGATTGTATTTACGTTGCCTATGGCACCCAGCGTCCAGTTGAGGCATCTCAAAAGAGAGTCTGGTCAGCCGGTTGGCAGAGACATTCTGCGGATTCCCCTTGGTGTGGTCTACCTGTCCAGCCAGCTACGTGACCCCGCTGCTCGGCCGAGCGCTGGCTGCTCACCCCAATATGCTTGCTAAGTGGCTTCGTACTTATATAAGAATTCAGTTCCAAATAAAATGTTAATTACGATAATTAACTACCTAAAATCACTGGTACTGATATACACTACTGGCCATTAAAATTACTACACCAACAAGATGACATGCTAGAGACATCAAATTTAACCAACAGGAAGAAGATGCTGTGATATGCAAATGATTAGCTTTTCAGAGTATTCACACAAGGTTGGCGCCGGTGGCGACACCGACAACGTGCTGGCATGAGGAAAGTTTCCAACCGATTTCTCACACACAACAGCAATTGACCGGCGTTGCCTGGTGAAACGTTGTTGTGATGCCTCGTGTAAGGAGGAGAAATGTGTACCATCACGTTTCCGACTTTGATAAAGGTCGGATTGTAGCCTATCGCGATTGCGGCTTATCGTATCGCGACATTGCTGCTTGCGTTGGTCGAGATCCAATGACTGTTAGCAGAATATGGAATCGAAGGGTTCAGCAGGGTAATACGGAACGCCGTGCTGGATCCCAACGGCCTCGTATTACTAGCAGTCGAAATGACAGGCATCTTGACTGCATGGCTGTAGCGGATCGTGCAGCCAAATCTCGATCCCTGAGTCAACAGATGGGGACGTTTCCAAGACAACAACCATCTGCACGAACAGTTCGACGACGTTTGCAGCAGCATGGGCTGAATCACAACAGGAGCGCCTCAACGACGAACCTGGGTGCACGAATGGCAAAAAGTCACTTTTTCGGATGAATGCAGGTTCTGTTTACAGCATCAAGATGGTCGCATCGGTGTTTGGCGACATCGCGGTGAGTGCACATTGGAAGCGTGTACTCGTCATCGCCATACTGGCGTATCACCCGACGTGATGGTATGGGGTGCCATTGGTTACACGTCTCTGTCAACTCTTGTTTGCAATGACGGCACTTTGAACGGTGGACGTTACATTTCAGCTGTGTTACGACCCGTGGCTCTACCCTTCATTCGATCCCTCGGAAACTCCACATTTCAGCAGGATAGTGCACGACCGCATGTTGCAGGTCCTGTACGGGCCGTTCTGTATAGAGAAAATGTTCGACTGCTGCCCCGGCCAGCATATTCTACAGATCTCTCACCAAATTGAAAACGGCTGGTCAATGGTGGCCGAGCTACTGACTCGTCACAATACGCTAGTCACTACTCCTGATGAGCTGTGGTACCGTGTTGAAGCTGCATGGGCAGCTGTACCTGTACACGCCATCCAAGCTCTGTTTGACGTCCAGGCGTATCAAGGACGTTATTACAGCCAGAGGTGGTTGTTCTGGGTACTGATTTCTCAGGATCTATCCATCCAAATTCCGTGAAAATGTAATCACAACTCAGTTTTAGTAATATTTGTCCAATGAATACCAGTTTATCATCTGCATTTCTTCTTCGTGTAGCAATTTTAATAGCCAGTAGTGTACTTTTCATTTCTCAATGTTGATTAATTTTTTCGATATGATGGGTCTTAATATTTTGATTTTATATTAGCTACGGGACAGTTTTGGAAAAAAAAAGGTCACGTAACACATGCACGATTGGAACAGGAAAATGGTGAAGGGCCGTGAACACAAAGTTTCCTCCGCCAAACGCCAGACAATACAGTGAATTAATATTGCATTGTCATGCACTTACAAGCTATCTTGGAAGTTTCAAGTCACTGGAAAATTACGGAGGTAAACAAAATACCTCTGCCACACACCGGACAAGAAAGCGAGTTAACGTTGCACTGTCATCTAGTTCGAAATCGGTTCGAAAGTTTCAGATCTCTAGCTTACGGGTAGCTAGTTTAAAATCAGTTGCAAAATTTGTATCGAACAAACATGCAGACAGAAAGCGACTTAATAAAAACGTGGTAAAATGTGACTGATTATAGTAACTTGTATATTCCACCGATTCCACTGTTCTTCAGATTCTACAGGGTGGCGCACGAAATGTGTTACCTTTTGTTTTTGAATATAAACTTTATTGTCAATACAATCTGAAAGGAACATATACTACAATGAAGGGCCGTCCATGGAGATTTATTCTAACTCAGCACATGCTCAATATGTACACCATTTCGTTTCCTAATTTGCTTCAAACGAACACTGAAGTTAGTGATTACCCTACGGCACATGTCTTCGTTAATTTTGAAACGTCCCCTTTGAACAATTATACGTGACTGTGCTTAAACTGACACACAGTATTTTGTTAGCGCAACGCAATCTGAGTTTCAATAATCCATACAAAAGAATGGCCCTGATTAACAGTAAACTATACCTTTCACAAATCACTTACCTCACAAAAATCTTCGCTACTCAAGCTACTGCAATACAGCGAGCGCCACTACTGCCAGCTAAATAAAAGATTCAAACTACTGAAGGCACTAACTACTGATAGGGATAGTTAGCAAATGAAAGATATTAATAGAGAACAAACAATGTATTTACCTTGATATCATCATATATAAATATAGCAGTTCATGACAAATTTCAAAACTCCGCCATCTCTCTCCCCACATCCACCACTGCTGGCGGCTCACCTCCAACTGCGCAACGCTACGCGCTGTTCACATCCAGCTGCCACTGCCCAACACTACAATGGCGAGTATTACAACAATGCAAAGCAGCCACAGACTGCACACAGCACAGCCGGTGGTTTTCATACAGAGGTGGCGTTACCAATAAAAAAACCTAAACAGCCTACTTACATGCACAGCCAGTGATTTTCATACAGAGGTGGCGTTACCAATAAAAAAACCTAAACAGCCTACTTACATAGCCCCCATGCTCCCCACAAAAAAATTTTACAAATTGGATTGGGCAGTGGCCAATACAGATTTGAAAATAATTTTCATAATTACAATAACAAAGAAATCAAATGCACACACTTATTGATACAATGTTGGTCAAAAGCTAAAAATTTCTCACATTCCATAAAGACAGTCCAGATTGTTCATCACAGTAAAAATGCAGAGTTTTTCCCAAAGTCTGAGCAGTAAAAGAAAATGCGCACAGAAGTAGTGGATTTCCATGCAGTCTTGAAGAAGTAGTGTTGTCCTTCCAACGGAAAGACAGTGCTGACTCTTGACATGTGTACAGGTAATGGGCCACAACAGAGCAAACCCACAGCTGAGTCAGTCGAAGTTTTGAAGAGTATTGGTAGGTAGGTCATCACAGAGCAGACCCACTGTAGTCCTGGTAGAGATTATGGTATTGGTGGGCCATCTAAGATGCAGACCCACTGCAGTCCTTGTAGAGACGCCAGCAGCCATCTGTTGCGACTGTGCAAGTGCACAATCACCATCGAAGAGTCTTGCGGACAATATAGCAAGTCAATAAACCACCACTTGTGCACTCACAAAATTTTTTTTGAAATGTCCTTCGAACCAGCAATGCTGTTATCCAGTCCCTTGCTGAATTATCAACACACGTGCAAACACTATCAGTCCCTACTTCTCACATATTGTCCATATATTATGACCAACAGAAACGTGTGCAGTGAAATGTAACTTACAAGTTAATAATATGATGAACTGGTGCCAATTACAATTTTATAACATGAGAATACAATTACAAAGGTACAAAATACATCATTAAAAACATAATAATACAGATAACATTTGTAGTAATAGGGGCTTTACAAAAGAATAGAAATAAACATATACATCAGTGTCACAGGAATTATGAAATGAGTACATAGATAAAAGATCAGAATAACTTTCGGAATATCAACTTCACACATGAGAACAGAACAGAATAAATAATGTCTCAACATCTTTACAAAGTAAATAACATAGTATTAGAAAAATTCTACAACATAGCTCTCAACACATAAAGACAGGAAAACATAAATACACAAGGGTACACAAACATATAGAGGGATGACACAAAAGGAAAGGACAGGGTCTGTTTTCAGTGTAACATTTGGTACTTCAGTCCAACCCAAAACTTCATTCCATAGATCTTTCGTCTTATTTTGATACTTGCTCCAGCCAAAAAAATCCTATCCAAGCATGCTTTCTGTATTTTTCTCGTATAACCTCTCAGTGCATTTCTTCAAATTCATCGCAACTCATTCTCTTATAGGCAACCCCCTCTTAAGCTAACTTAACTCTACTGAGCTCAGATGCTAAACTAAGGTACGAGGCAATGCAGCAGCACAAAATAAGTAACACAAACAGCAATGACCAAAAAAATGGAAAATTGCAAAGCAAGCTACAGTAAATCTAAATTACCAAGCAATGCAACATTACAACTAATATGAGCCAATGTGCAGCACCAAGAAAAATAAATGAGTAGTAAAACTGGCTTAGCAGAGTAACACAAAGTCAAATTCAGTAACACTATGCCTGGCAAACAGCAGTAACTTACCCGTATACCTAAACATGACATAGCTCAAGCAGAAAAAATATTACAGTAAAAACAACAATGCAGATAAGGGAAATGTATATTCACATCTTAATGTCTATGTAATTAAAGTGGTGCACCACAAATTATTCTACAAAAGAAATTGCCAAGTACTTGAAAAGAAAATTATGAATGCAGTTCCTGTGAAGGTAAATGTCGTTTTGTGCTCCCTCATTTTTTAAAAAAAATTATTATTTACTCGATCTGTAGACAGAAAATATTTATATTAGTACATCTATAAAATTCTATTTTAACCAATGTTGCAGTGCAGCTAGAAACTAGATATTAAAAAAAATAGGCAAAGCAAGGCGTCAAACGTCATTCACTAGCCATATGGCATTTCATAATGCAGTAAACAATCTTTCAACTAACAAGACAATAGACATAAAATGTTTCTCATCATTTCATTTCAGTAAATATCATAAATTAAGAACTCTACAGTGTAATCATGTTTTCAAGTTTGAGGGTGTCGTATTTACGATGCTTTCTACAAAGGAATGTCGATAGCGAGGATAATGGCCTCCCCCTTTTTTTTTCTACCACCTAATGGCTTTTTCTCAAGGCGGCTGGCACACCTGGCCGCTCACAACGAATTACGTCACGGTCACTTACCTTTCTTACCCAAATATTTACGACAGCAGTTTTCGCTACAGTGACAGTCTCATATAAAAATTTCACAGGTCGAAAATTTGCGTTACAAATGTGTAGAAACAAAATCCTGTAAATATAACAGCATCAAAAAAATTTTCGCCAGCATTGTGATACATTCACACATATACACACATTTCATAACTCTTAAAGTACGATTCTTGGTTTCCAACAACCTTTTCCACAAATCAGAGTCCCTAAACACTACTCATTATTCCTTACCTTATTCGCCGACACTTCTTCAATATTTCATCATTACAGATATGTAGCATAATCAAATAACTTATATATCATCAGCTTACTGATCATAAACATACCGCAACAGCATAATACACATAGTCATCGTAATAATAACATCATAACACCTCAGTCAACTCTCAAGAACGTCGTAGCTTTCTGCAATAATTTCAAAACCTAAAGAAAATTCTCTGCTCATTTCAATAGTGTCATCTACCTCAAACGTACTTTAAAATCATGCTCCCTTACCAAATATATCATTCAAAGCTCTCATAGTATCACAATGATTCCGAAAAAATATGAACAGTTTACAAAGTACAGACAAAATACAGTTTCATAAGTGTGAAGTTACCCAACTGTGTATTGCGTAAACATCTGTCACTAATGTAATAAAAAAAGTTTACCTCTCAGTTACATGATCAGATAGCTGTGTAATTTGTGTGTTACAGAAATATGGTACCGATGTGTAAAGTTGTATAAGCAAATACCATATTAGCTAGGGTTCCTTGTGGTTGCCACACGCATGGTACACAAAGTAAGCGTGTACCCCCCTGAGGATTAATGTAATTATACCCTCAGGTGTTACAGATTAGAACAATGGAATGAAATGTATTACGGAAAACCTTTGTATCATAGTACTTCAAATATCTTTAAAAATAAATGATTTAAGTACAATTTTAATCACTCAAATACATGTCCTGTAGCGCTAAATGTGCGTCTTGCTGTCAGATAATCTCTGTGGAAGTGTCGTAGTTATTGTCCTCCGAAAGCTAAGTTCTGCAGAAGCCAATGTACTTACCTCATCATAAACAAAAGTGAAATGCTTTCCGTATAGATATCTTAGTTATTACGCTTATTGCCGTAATGAAGAAAATACTGTGCTGTAATGTATTGTTGTGCTACGGAAAAGGCTGTCTCATTGTAGCTATACCACAAAAGTTACTACTAAAACATGTTTTACTTTCCAGAATAATTCAGAAAACTGTGCAGATATAAAACAGAAAAACTGCAAAAGCAACATTGTAAATTGTCACTCATTAGTAGCGTCGTGATAAAATCGTGTAGCTGTCACATAAACTAATCACTGTGCCATCTGGTATCTCACTGAAAGTACTTTAAATCCAGAATGTATTTTCAAGTAAACCAAAATGTTGCATTAAAATCTCATTAGCAGTACTGGTAAATGTTCTAAGTATGTGAGCCTTATAGTTGTTACGTAATCGTGCAACTAACAAGCAAGAATGTACAAATACAACACTGTGTCGTCTGTTCACTATAACAATGCATTCGTAATTTCTGTTTAAAAATGTTCCGTAGGTTCTAGACTGGATATTTAACTTCAAACATTGTTGCATGTTAACAGTTTCTTAAGTCTGACAAAGCATACTAGCAATGTAAAGTGAAAAGTTATATGTCAAAGACAAAGTTAAAAAGCAGATTATCTTTCAATAAACGGTTTTACATGTGAAATGTGGTGTAAACCTTTACTCTTCCTAGTACGCAGAGTTTCAACTGAAAAGCAATTGTCATGTTTTATACGTTGGTAAGGAATGCTAAAATTTTTCTCAAGGTTAGCGTCTATGTTTGTTTTCTCTGAGCCAGCCGGCGCACGCGGCTGCCTGTGGTGCGAGTCATTGTCTGTTCCCTTGTTGGCGCGCGTCGTTATTGGGATTAGGAGACCTAACTTCTACAAATTCACTTTGACGGGAAGGCCCTGCCCTGTTTGAAGCTCGCCAGTTCTGATGGAATTCAGGTCTGTCGTTTTGTCGGTAGTTTACACAGTTTCTTTCTTGTCGGCCACGTGGTGGAGAATTTCTCCCTGAATCATAACTGCGTGCTGAACTGTTGCATCTGAAATTATTCTGCCTCCCTTGACAATAATAGTTCTGGTTTCCATATTGTCTATTTCTATGGTTATCTCTGTCATATTCATTTCTACGGAAATGCGATCTTTCTCTGTAACTATTATTCTGCCAGCGGTTGTCATAAGGGTGGTGTCTGTTTTGGTCACGATTTGTGTTGTGAGAATAGCCTTGTCGTGTCCAGTTATTACTTCTGTCGTCACGGAATTGTGACGGATGTGACCTGTAGTGATTGTTTTCCTGTTTTCGCATCCCGCGACTGTCTGTGTCAATTTCTAATTCTTGTAAGAGTCCTTGAAAAGCTTCAATGTCGTCTTTGCAACGCCCTGCCAAAATAATGTGTCGTAAATGTTCAGGCAGTTTGATTAAGCAAATGCGGATGAGTTCTGAGGGGCTGTATGGGTTTGAAAGACACTGATTCTTATGCAGCATGTCTTCAAAATATTTCATAAGACTGGAAAATTCAGATTGTTCGAAACGTTTCATCATTATGATGCTATGTTTTACTCGGTTTTGTGTGGCTTGAGACCAATATGCTGAGAGGAAGGCATGGTAAAACTCTCCTTCACTGTGGCAATCGTGATTACCGATCGCATTCTTACAGCTGGTTCATTCTCCAAGTAGCCACACATAAATTCTAATCTGTGTTCTAACGACCAGTTGGGAGGAAAACAATGCGAGAATTGATGGAGCCATGCTTGTGGATGAATGTCGTTGCCAGAATTCTTAAATGTTTTGAATTTACGTGTAGTAATGAACAGCTTATAGTCAAAATCATCATGTCGGCGAGTCGCATATCGGTCATTGTTAGGTCGTGTCGGCCGTTCCATCTCAAAATTCGGTGCACATTGCCAATTTCTTTCATAACTTCCGAAATGCCCTGTGTTATTATTTTGTGGCTGTTCCGTATTTCTGTGTCCCTCTTCCCGTATTGGGGCGCGAGTATCCTCTGAAATACGTAATTCTTGTATTACCTGTGTCAGCTGATCTTGTACTTCCCGGATTTCTCTTTTGTACTGTGTATTGATTTGATTTTGATTCTGTTTGAATTTTCTAATTTGTTCATACTCTTCTGTGTCAGTGAAGGCTACAGGTCTTGTGTCATTCAGATCATCATCTTCCTTTGTAGATAAGTTAGTGACCTGATCCGAAAGTTCGGCTACTTTCTCCGATAGTGAACACATTTCCTCAGTGTGTTTTTCTGAACCAAGTTTCAGAGTGTCCATTTGTGTTGAAATCGAATCTACTGTGTCCTTTAAGTTTTCCTGAGTTTTTGCAAGTTGCTTAACCGAATCGGTAGATGCAACTGAGTCAATTTTAGCCCACAAGGTCTCATGATTTTCATGAACAATGGTTTGCAGTTCTTTTATAGCTGCTTCGTGATTCTGTAATGCATTTTCATGCCGCGAAAAAATAGGTTGAAAATGCTCACAAATTTGTGTTTTTACGTCATTACAGACTTTTTGACATTTCGATTCAATGTTATGTAACTCAGTAGTTAAATCTTCACGTGTTTGTTCAAGTGTGGTGTCTAACTTTTGAAGATTTTGTTCCATTGTGTCTAACTGTTGCTGTGTTTGTCTCTGGTGTTGTTCCATTGTGTCTAACTTTTTAAGATTTTGTTCCACTGTGTCTAACTTTTTAAGATTTTGTCCCATTTGTCTCTGATTTTGTTCCATTTGTTGCATTAATTGCAATAATAATGTATTAGTGTCTGGAATCTGTTTCTCTACGCTTTTCGGCAGTGCATTTGCACCGGCAACATTCACATTTTGACAAGCAGATAATGTGTCTTGACTTATTTGAGAAAACGGTGATGACCCAAAACCTGAATCTACAGTATTTGCGAAATTGTGTCCTGTCATTTCGGATTCCTGAGGCGAGCTGTTGTCGACCGATCGATCGATAATGCTTCCCTGTTCACTACCTGTTTCACTGTCTACACCATTGTTTGCAGCCCGCTCCATTTCCCTATGCACAATTACCAAATTATTACTTTGAACATCAGTTAATTCATTACTCGGTGGCGCTAACACACTGCTTTCATTTTCACTGTCATTTCTCAGTTTACTTTGGAGCCTAGTATTACGTTTTTCACACGCCATTATTGTCACAGTATTTCACACGACAACACAGAAAAACACAATTTGAAGATCAAAAATAAGAGAACACATTAACATAGCACTGAAAATAATATCTAGTTAATTGCAGCTGCGAAATACTTGGTGCAAATCTACATGCATGCCACATCTGTTTTACTGTACAACAATGAAAGACTGCAACTACAAAGGAGATTTTCTCTACAATTACGCGCTAGCAATAAACAATAGCTACACTAATTACACAAACTACAAGAAAAAATCAGAAGATTCCAGTGAGGTATCCTCGGCTAAGGGTCGACATATGAAACGTCCCCTTTGAACAATTATACAGGACTGTGCTTGAACTGACACACAATATTTTGTTAGCGCAACGCAATCTGACTTTCAATAATCCATACAAAAGAATGACCCTGATTAACAGTAAACTATACCTTTCACAAATCACTTACCTCACAAAAATCTTCGCTACTCAAGCTACTGCAATACAGCGAGCGCCACTACTGCCAGCTAAATAAAAGATTCAAACTACTGAAGGCACTAACTACTGATAGGGATAGTTAGCAAATGAAAGATATTAATAGAGAACAAACAATGTATTTACCTTGATATCATCGTATATATATATATAGCAGTTCATGACAAATTTCAAAACTCCGCCATCTCTCTCCCCACATCCACCACTGCTGGCGGCTCACCTCCAACTGCGCAACGCTACGCGCTGTTCACATCCAGCTGCCGCTGCCCAACACTACAATGGCGAGTATTATAACAATGCAAAGCAGCCACAGACTGCACACAGCACAGCCGGTGATTTTCATACAGAGGTGACGTTACCAATAAAAAAACCTAAACAGCCTACTTACATACACAGCCAGTGATTTTCATACAGAGGTGGCGTTACCAATAAAAAAACCTAAACAGCCTACTTACAATTTCACTGCAAGCTTGAAGAATAAGTCTTCTGAGCTCCATTAAATCATGTGTACGTTTCGGGATCGTGTGTCAAATTGTTGTCGAAAACGCCTCTGAGTCACAACAAGGCTTTTGGTTTCATGAAAAAGTAACACAATTGCCGATCGTTGCTGTGTCGTCAGTCTTCCATTGTCTTCCATTGCTGCTTACTAGTTTCCTAGCGGCTGTATCGTGAATTACACGTCATTTCGTAACTCATTTGTTTTTCCAAGTTCTGCTGGTACTGCTGTAGAGATCCCAGCGGGATATCTAATGTGCGTCGCAAATTGTGAAAGAAACAATTGGTAACACGTTTAGTGCGCCACCCTGTACATCTTACGCTAGTTTTAGCAGATTCGTCTTTATACTGCATACGCTCCACCTACCTGTGGCGTGAATTGTTTAGGTTATTGTTAGGACGTCATGTAAGACATTTACCTAACTTGGACTACTGCCGTAGCTACTGCGTAACTGTGTTTTGTATTTGATATCGGCCTCCCCTACCACAGTCTGTGAATGGGGCATCAGGGCGTCTTTACTATTCAGTTATGCGCTACAGTCGCTGCTGATGTAGACTGCCTGTGTGGAAATCGCCTTGTCGGTGCCCCATCCAATGGTACGGGCCTCAGTTGCATCTGGTGATGGCTGATTCATAGCCGTGGCTACGCAGCGACGGCTTCCATCCTGGTTAATGCAGTCTGACAAATCGCCAGGCCCTGAGATCTGTCGATACGCTGCCGGTCTGCTCATCTGAATGCTGCACATTATGCGTATGTCAGATGTACTCGCAATGCACTCGTGAACAATACCACGTTACAGCGATTGAGCTCGACATCACTGCCGGCGATATGTAACAGAGAAACTAAACTAACATCTTTCGAGCAGATAATCACATAGGAAAGTTTTGTTCTGGCGTGTCCGATTTTTCCTTTCCAAACATGTATGCTATGTGCTATAAGAGACAAATGCAGCAAGTGACAGTGAAGAATTATGAGTCAAATAAACTGCTCGTCGTTGTAATATCAACATCAGGAAGGATGGAAAATGTGTTTTCATTTATTGTGTTTCTACAGTACGGTGGGAAGACTGTGTGATTAAATTTGTAGGTTACTAGCGAAAATCGGCAGGCGTTGTCCTATCTGCGTATATTTACTTACCTCTGCGTATACGAAAAAGTATAATCTGTATGTAGTTTGAAATCTACGAGGGGCATTCAATAAGTAATGTAACACACTTTTTCCTGAAAGCAATTTATATTTATTTAAGATTCCAATACACGATATTATTCGCCCGTCTATCGGCTTTCTTTATTGTTCATCAGTCTTCTGACTGGTTTGATGCTGTCCGCCACGAATTCCTCTCCTGTGAAATTCTCTTCATATCAGAGTAGCACTTGCAGCGTACATCCTGAATTATTTGCCGGATGTATTCCAATATCTGTCTTCCTCTACAGTTTTTGCCATCTACAGTTCCCTCTAATACCATGGAAGTCATTCCCCCATCTCTTAACAGATGTTCTATCGTCCTTACCCCTCTCCTTATCAGTGTTTTCCACATATTCCTTTCCTCTCCGATTCTGCTCGGAAACTCCTCAATCCTTACCTTATCAGTCCACCTAATTTTCAACATGCGTCTGTAGCACCACATCTCAAATGCTTCGATTGTCTTCTGTTCCGGTTTTCCCATCGTCCATGTTTCAGTACCATACAATGCTGTACTCCAGATGTACATTCTCAGAAATTTCTTCATCAAATTAAGGCCGATATTTGATATTGGTAGACTTCTCTTGGCCAGGAATGCTCTTTTTGACATTGCTAGTCTGCTTCTGATGTCTCCTTGCTCCGTCTGTCATCGGTTATTTTACTGCCAAGGTAACTCAATTCATTAACTTCATCTACTTCGTGACCATCAATCCTGATGTTAAGTTACTCGCTGTTCTCCTTTATGATACTTCTCATTAATTATATCTTTCTTCGATATCCTCCCAGTCCATATTCCGTACTCATTATATTGTTCATTCTTCTTCACTTTCACTCAGGATAGTAATGTCATCAGCGAGTCGTATCAATGATATCCTTTCACCTCGAATTTTAAATCCACTCCTGAACCTTTCTTTTATTTCCATCATTACTTCTTCGATGAATGCATTGAACAGTAGGGGGAAAGACTACACACCTGTCTTACACCCTATTTAATCCGAGCACTTCGTTCTTGGTCGTCCGCTCTTATTATTCCCTCTTGTACATATTGTACACTGATGATGGTCGAAGTGGGGAGGATATAAATGTAGACTGATAATGCCAAGGAAAGCGTTTCAGAAGAAGAAAAATTTGTTAACATCGAGTATAGATGTAAGTCAAGAAGTCTTTTGTGGCAGTATTTGTATGGAGTATAGGTATCTATGGAAGCGAAACATGGACGATAAATGGTTTAGACAAGAAGAGAATAGAATCTTTTGAAATTTGGTGCTACAGAAAAATACTGAATATTAGATGGGGAGATCACGTAACTAATGAGGAGGTACCGAATAGAATTGGCAAGAAGAGGAATTTGTGGCACAACCTGACTAGAAGAAGGGCTAGGTTGGTAGGACACGTTCTGAGGCATCAAGGGTTCATCAGTTTAATATTGGAGGGAAGCGCGGAGGGTAGAAATCGCAGAGGGAGACCAAGGCATAAATACACTAAACAGATTCCGAAGGATGTAGGTTGCGGTAGTTACTCGGAGGTGAAGCAGCTTGCACAGGATACAGTAGCATGGAGAGCTGCATCAAACCAGTCTCTGGACTGAAGACCACAACAACAACAACAATAGCCCATCCAGGAATTTTCAGTTGAATTTATTATTGATTAAGTTGTGTCATCATCCTTTAGAGCTAAATAGCTCGCTCGCATATCCAGTCGCGATTCCTGAAGTTGTTGCCGATATTCGGAAAATCTTTATTTTCAAGATCTTCAGATGATAACTGAAGTTGACCGAAGTTCGGTGAGAACGACATCTGTGCTCCAGGAAGAACCGGAAGTTTGCCATTGCCCATATCCAAAAGTTGCTTGGAAAAAAAATTGTACAGAAACGTCTCCAGGTAAATGCAAACGTATATTGTTTGACAGTGTAATTTTCTTCCCATGTTTCCACAGACACTAATACTTCAGGCTTCCGTTCAGCTCGCCTGTTAGTGTTGATTTTGAAGTACAGTCTCTGATTCGCAAAGATTCACTTCGCGCGTTTCCCTTTTTAGGTGGTTCAGCAGCTCTACTGCCGAGCATGTCTGCTTGATCTTCGAGTGTTTGATTCTTTGGGTGGTATTTCAAATTAGTTCCAGTATTTAATGTTTGGTGACAGCTGAGGCGTTCAAAGGTAGCCTAGTCATATATAATATCTAGTATTCAAGAAGATGAAAAAGGAATACCATTTCAAACTCAGTCGTCAATTACTGATCATAGTCACTAACCCTTTTTACTGAGAACTAAGGTCTTGTTTTTAAAATATGTCACTCCTGTAAAAATAAATACCTGGACATTACTCCAATGATACCCTTGTAGTTCTTGTGGAAGAATTACAGACTAGTTCTCAGCAAAATCACAGTGAAGCACTAAACATAGTCCTTCAGCCTGTTGTTGTTGCAATTTCTTCAGATGCTGGTGTGTTACTGCTTTCACTGACCATTTACCAAGTTCATCAATGAAACTGTCAAAGGCAACAGTTTTCTTAATTATTTGATTTCCCTACAATGTCGCATATGTAATTTCTGCAGAGTTATCTGCTACGTCTTTCAGGCCAAGTGTCTGGAAAGACAGTCCTCCCTTTCCAGGGCAGTCACCACATTCTTGAAAGAAACAAGTATCTCGCTTTACATCACAGACTACTAATAACTTCGCACACCCAACCAAGGTGTTGTATGTCACGTGCCCCAGTAAGTTCTTCAAAGTTACCACACAAAGCCCAAAATTCGCGCAGTACACACATAAACAGACATCTCTTGGTGGGGGTAGAACTACCCACTTGGTCGTAGTCCATAAAATGTTGATCTTCCATTATGTGAAGTTGTATAGTTGCTCTTATAAATTGCAAATTTTCTTTAATACTAAGAGTCATGTACCTCTTCACTTTCACAACTTTTTGACCTTCAACTGTTACAGTTATAGTGTCTTTTTTGTTGGCACGCTAGCGAGAACAGTCCCATTTATCTTCCAGATAAAATGACTGCACTATTTGAAATTGAGCTGCTTCTACAGGAAGACCATAATAGGGATCTGGTCTTCCAAAGACTCCTTTTACAGACTTCACATTTCTTGATTTGTCTGTCATGCACTTTGATACTGATGGAACTGATCCAAAATTGTTTTCTTTGAAAATGTCTCTGGAATAATAGTTAAAACTTGCGCCTTTTCACTGTAGGATGCACAGTGTTCAACAGCTGAACTGATATTTGTGAAAAATTCCTGGCAAGAGGTGCAAGAGTGCTTTGGTTCATTTTCTTCTGAAGATGGATTTTCTACTTTGAAGTGTGCGTTCAGTTTTCCTGTAGTGTATTCATCCATAGCTTTAGTAGTTTCTTTGCGCTTTCTTGATGCATGAAACTTATTACTCGACTTCACTGACCACGGTTTCTTAACAGAGCTAACACCTACCTCTGTAGTTGACCGATTCAGGGTATTTAATTCTTCCTGTATTGATGCAAAATCGGCATCTCCAGAATGAGGTTTTCACTCTGCAGTAGGAGACGAGGTACTGGCGGATTAAAACTGTGTGGTGGACCGAGACTCGAACTCGGGACCTTTGCCTTTCGCGGGCAAGTGCTCTACCAACTGAACTACCCAAGTACGACTCACGCCTCGCCCTCACAGCTTTACTTCTGCCAGAACCTCGTCTCCCACCTTCCAAACTTAGTAGAAGCTCTCCTGCCAACCTTGCAGAACTAGCACTCCTGAAAGAAAGGTTCGCAGGAGAGCTTCTATTAAGTTTGGAAAGTAGGAGACGAGGTACTGGCAGACGTACAGCTGTGAGGACGGAGCGTGAGTCGTGCTTGGGTAGCTCTGTTGGTAGAGCACTTGCCCGCGAAAGGCAAAGGTCCCGAGTTCGAGTCTCGGTCCGGCACACAGTTTTAATCTGCCAGGAAGTTTCAGAATCTGCATCATCTGCACCATGGGAGGCTTCACCTTGTTCAGATACTATCATTGTTGTTATTCTGTCAAGACATTTAGAACACAAAAAGTCGTCACTGGTAACATCTTCACTTTGAAACAGAGTCTTCAAATGAGAACAGTTATTCCCAAAATTAACAAAGTCTGTTCTTTGGTTTGTCTTATCCCACTTACAACGTATAATTCTCCAAACCATAATTAAATGTGCGACCTGACATGGTTATGACCTGTAGATTAAAACTGAAGAAACTGCAAAAAGGTGGGAATTTAAGGAGATGGGACCTGGATAAACTAAAAGAACCAGAGGCTGTACAGAGATTCAGGGAGAGCATAAGGGAGCAATTGACGGGAATGGGGGAAATAAATACAGTAGAAGAAGAATGGGTAGCTTTGAGGGATGAAGTAGTGAAGGCAGCAGAGGATCAAGTAGGTAAAAAGACGAGGGCTAGTAGAAATCCTTGGGTAACAGAAGAAATATTGAATTTAATTGATGAAAGGAGAAAATATAAAATTGCAGTAAGTGAAACAGGCAAAAAGGAATACAAACGTCTCAAAAATGAGATCGACAGGAAGTGCAAAATGGCTAAGCAGGGATGGCTAGAGGACAAATGTAAGGATGTAGAGGCCTATCTCACTAGGGGTAAGATAGATACCGCCTACAGGAAAATTAAAGAGACCTTTGGAGATAAGAGAACGACTTGTATGAATATCAAGAGCTCAGATGGAAACCCAGTTCTAAGCAAAGAAGGGAAAGCAGAACGGTGGAAGAAGTATATAGAGGGTCTATACAAGGGCGATGTACTTGAGGACAATATTATGGAAATGGAAGAGGATGTAGATAAGGTGAAATGGGAGATATGATACTGCGTGAAGAGTTTGACAGAGCACTGAAAGACCTGAGTCGAAACAAGGCCCTAGGAGTAGACAACATTCCATTGGAACTACTGACGGCCTTGGGAGAGCCAGTCCTGACAAAACTCTACCATCTGGTGAGCAAGATGTATGAGACAGGCGAAATACCCTCAGACTTCAAGAAGAATATAATAATTCCAATCCCAAAGAAGGCAGGTGTTGACAGATGTGAAAATTACCGAACTATCAGCTTAATAAGTCACAGCTGCAAAATACTAAAACGAATTCTTTACAGACGAATGGAAAAACTAGTAGAAGCCAACCTCGGGGAAGATCAGTTTGGATTCCGTAGAGACACTGGAACACGTGAGGCAATACTGACCTTACGACTTATCTTAGAAGAAAGATTAAGGAAAGGCAAACCTACGTTTCTAGCATTTGTAGACTTAGAGAAAGCTTTTGACAATGTTGACTGGAATACTCTTTCAAATTCTAAAGGTGGCAGGGGTAAAATACAGGGAGCGAAAGGCTATTTACAATTTGTACAGAAACCAGACGGCAGTTATAAGAGTCGAGGGACATGAAAGGGAAGCAGTGGTTGGGAAGGGAGTAAGACTGGGTTGTATAGCCTCTCCCCGATGTTGTTCAATCTGTATATTGAGCAAGCAGTAAATGAAACAAAAGAAAAATTCGGAGTAGGTATTAAAATTCATGGAGAAGAAATAAAAACTTTGAGGTTCGCCGATGACATTGTAATTCTGTCAGAGACAGCAAAGGACTTGGAAGAGCAGTTGAATGGAATGGACAGTGTCTTGAAAGGAGGATATAAGATGAACATCAACAAAAGCAAAATAAGGATAATGGAATGTAGCCTAATTAAGTCGGGTGATGCTGAGGAAATTAGATTAGGAAATGAGGCACTTAAAGTAATAAAGGAGTTTTGCTATTTGGGGGGGCAAAATAACTGATGATTGTCGAAGTAGAGAGGATATAAAATGTAGGCTGGCAATGGCAAGGAAAGCGTTTCTGAAGAAGAGAAATTTGTTAACATCCAGTATTGATTTAAGTGTCAGGAAGTCATTTCTGAAGGTATTCGTATGGAGTGTAGCCATGTATGGAAGTGAAACATGGACGATAAATAGTTTGGACAAGAAGAGAATAGAAGCTTTCGAAATGTGGTGCTACAGAAGAATGCTGAAGATTAGATGGGTAGATCACATAACTAATGAGGAAGTATTGTATAGGATTGGGGAGAAGAGAAATTTGTGGCACAACTTGACCAGAAGAAGGGATCGGTTGGTAGGACATGTTCTGAGGCATCAAGGGATCACTAATTTAGTATTGGAGGGCAGCGTGGAGGGTAAAAATCGTAGGGGGAGACCAAGAGATGAACATACTAAGCAGATTCAGAAGGATGTAGGTTGCAGTAGGTACTGGGAGATGAAAAAGATTTCACAGGATAGAGTAGCATGGAGAGCTGCATCAAACCAGTCTCAGGACTGAAGACCACAACAACAACAACCTGACATAAATCTTCTTACAGGTCTGTCCTCTTAACGTGGGAATTGCATAGAAAACACGACCTGGTACGGGTGTGTTGTCAGTATCATGCTTCATGTACGATTGTTCGATTTTCTTAAGCTTGTAGGTACATCATTTAGCTTTTAACAATGATTACGAAGGAGATATTGTGAATAAATTCCTGCGTAGAGGTAATAAACACAGAAAGAATAAATTTAACAGAGATAAAACGAAAATGATCGTGACGGCGTTCTATGGAACCGTCTCGCAATAGATCGGAAACAATTATAACCGTACGGTGCTAAAATAAAGTTCCAGACAAATAATCTAGTGAGATATGTGACCTGAACCGCGATGTCGGTAAAACGATAAATAAGATCGAATGATCTGGTATTTATAAAATTCAATGCGCATTCTGTGATGAAAAATACAGGATGATTCCGTTACGCTCTTACAAAACTTTCAGGGATGATGGAGGAAGGTAAATGTACGAATCTGAGGTAAGGGTTCATGCACCGTAAATGACTGAGTCAAAAGTTATAAGCGAAATTCGTGCCGATACTCTGGAGGGAATTGACACCATGAATCTTGGAGGGCTGTCCATAAACCCGTAAGAGTACGAGAGGATGGAGATCTCTTCTGAACAGCACGTTGCAAGGCATCTCAGATATGTTCAATTATGTTCATACCTGGGGAGTTTGGTGGCCAGCGAAAGTGTTTAAACTCAGAAGAGTCTTCCTGGAGCGTATCTGTTGCAATTCTGGACGTGTGGGGTGTCTCATTGTCCTGCTGGAACTGCCCAAGCCCGTCGGAATGCACAATGGACATGAATGGATGCAGGTGATCAGACAGACTGTCAGAGTCGTATCTAGCCGTATCAGGGGTCCCATATGACTCCAACTGCACACGCCCCACACCTTTACAGAGTCCCCGCCAATTTGAACAGTACCCATGGATTCAAGAGGTTATCTCGTTACCTGTACACGGCCATCCGCTCGATACAATTTGAAACGAGACTCGTCCGACCAGGCGACATGTTTCCAGTCAACAACAGTCCAATGTCTATGCTGACTGGCTTAGGCAGGCATAAAGCTTTGTGTTGTGCAGTCATCAAGCGTGCACGAGTGGACCTTCGGCTCCGAATGCCCATATGGATGATGTTTCGTTGAATGGTTCGCACTCTGGCCAGCATTGAAACCTGCAGCAATTGCGGAAGGGTTGCACTTCTGGGACGCTGAACGATTGTCTTCAGTCGTCGTTGGTCCCATTCTTGCAGGGTCTTTTTCCGGCCGATTTCTGATATTCACGGTACACTTGTGAAATGGTAGTTTTTAGGCTCTTCAGTGTATTATTATAAAACACGACAGAGAACCGAGGGTTGCACAGATACGTGATTAGGGCCGCATGTGACCTACAAGCTGCAGTTTGACGACCACTGTTTCGATTCATGTAGCATATTAAGTTGGGATATCCTCCGAACAGTTTATTCTTATGTCCGATAGCGCTAACTAATAAAAATTCAATATGAGCCTTCTCCTAAGTCCATGAGAACATGTGTCCACCTGACATATTATTAAGCCACTGCTAAGCAAGTGTCGTTCATGTGTTCACAGTTTCATTCTCTAATCCCTGTTGTTATGTTGATAATCTGGCTCTATGTTCTCCTTTGTACTTGAGGTGTGGATATCCTAGAGTGATTGTTTCTCTTGTCTGTGTGCGTAGTGTAATACGTTTTGTGTGAGTACACGCATTATGAACAATGTAATTGTTATTTATTTTTACCATTACAAACCACATTCTGCCAACAGGTTTATGGGCAGAGAAATGCACTATGTAGACCATGATTGCGTAGGAGGATAAATAATTGAACATGCATATTAGGTTATGTAACCACTTAGTGAGTGGTACTTTTTTAGGTTTTTATTTCGTCAGACATATCGGCGTTTGAACTCTTGTTTTTCCGAAGAAACAATTACGTGATTTAATGACTGTGAATTCAGTTGTTAAATGTAAATTTAATTAAAACCACTACTTCAGTCCTATAGAAACTGAGAAACAATTCTAACCTTCCTTTATTTCTTTTTCTTAAGCGTTTGTTTGTTCCGAGACTTTTGCAAGGCGAGCATTTTTAATAATAGGGCAGTTGTTAACGACAAACCCTTCAATGCGTAAAAAAAGTTTACGGCGTCGTCGTGTTTCTATTGTTCACGTTCTGTGCAGTCATTACCTGGAAGGTTGCTCATACGGACCTCAAGGGCAAGGCGGGAGTACCGTTTAGACACTTCATTGCCTGAGATGACGCAATGATATCTCCCGTTATTCATTTACATGCATCCTTTCGCTGAAGAGTTGCATGCGAGGATTATGCTCGCCGAGGTTATCGAGAAATCTGAGACATTAGCGACGAGATGACCGCGAAACACGACTACAGAAGAACGCGTTGCGTCAGCTAGTTTAAGTGCGTGTGAGTCAACTGGGCGTGGTGGCACTGAGGACTGGGAACAGTCTCTGGAGACGCCTCGGACCAATCGCATCCCCGCGTTGCGCCGATCCATCCGTCGCGGCGTCCCTGGCCAGGTGAAATGCAGCGGCCTCCACCGCCTCGCGGAACCTCGTGGTGGGAAGGACTGGAGGCTGGCGGATAGCGGAACTCAAGAACAGCGGGAGAGCGCCGTCTGCCACGGTCGCTGCGACACCTACGGTCTTCACCTGCCTCAAGGATACCTGAACCGACAGCTGCGGCGCCTGTTTCAAAGCTAGAAGTGCCCGAAGTCGTCATCGAGGGGATAGTGAAAGTAAAGTACTGCCTCCCGCTGGAAGTTGGGCCAATCTGGACCGAACGACCGCCCTGTCATCCTCTGCGAATGGATACGGTATGGAGGGGAATGTCGCCAAGCACACTAATCTTCCGACCGTTGTCGGGTGTCTTGACTGTGGATCCGCTACAAATCGGTCGATTAGCTTCTCAGTTGACCTCACGAGGGCGGATGATTACCATTCCTGTCACCAAGAGAAAATTCCTGGCAGTGCCGGTAAGTGAAGTCAGGTCCCCATATGCTAGTCAGCGGCATTGACCACTCAACAACGGAGACGGACGATGGGGACCTATTGAGAACAAAATACCAACTCTGTCCCCGTCAACGAAGAGACCAAATCGCAAAATTTCGGCTATAGAGTGGAAGATCGGCATCGTGAACATCCTCACGCTGTGAATAGGATTTTTTGTCATCTGTATACACTGGCTCCCACTTCACGTGACTTCGGTGCAGCCTAAGAATCATAAACTCTGCGGAGATTGTGAATGTCATTGTCTGACACTCCACTCCTGTTTACAGACATCAGCAAAAACACCCCGTGAGTGTGTAAGCGTCTATAGAATAAATGACTGGGGTTAGGAGTGGACCCTTATTCTATCACAGAGCACATCGGTGTTTAACTGTACACAATTTGTTTAATTTCAGAATTAATGTCAAACAAGTACACGAATTTACATAGATTGTGACATGACAGTTACAGGACAGTTTCAATATAACGCATTACGTCTTGTTCAGTAGAAATAACCGTAAACACAACAATATCAAATTGAAATAGAAGGTTCTCTACAAGATTGCCCTTACTACTACACCATGAAGTTGGCCAGTATTACGACAAATCATCCGATTCCGGTTCTAAGTTCAGGCCGACCACTGTGGCCGAGCGGCTCTAGGCGCTTCAGTTCGGAACTGCACTGCTGCTACTGTCGCAGGTTCGAATCCTGCCTCGGGCATGGATGTGTGTGATGCCCTTAGGTTAGTTAGATTAAGTAGTTCTAAGTCTAGGGGACTGATGACCGCCGGCCGCGGTGGCCGTGCGGTTCTAGGCGCTCCAGTCCGGAGCCGCGCTGCTGCTACGGTCGCAGGTTCGAATCCTGCCTCGGGCATGGGTGTGTGTGATGTCCTTAGATTAGTTAGATTTAAGTAGTTCTAGGGGACTAATGACCACAGCAGTTGAGTCCCATAGTGCTCAGAGCCATTTGAACCATTTGACTGATGACCTCAGATGTTAAGTTCCATAGTGCTTAGAGCCATTTGAACCATCTGTTCATGCTAATTGAATACCCGAGTGAACTGAAAACTCTCTTGATTGTTTCTGTTACTTGTCACTGTATTTTGTCTGGCCACCTGATATGTTGACAGCATTTAAGGGAGTGCTAGCTACGCACAACAAATAGACCGGTACTATACAGGATGACAATCAAGTCTACGAAGGACCGTTACTTTTTGTGACCAGACGACCGAAAGATTACTCAAGGCTGCTCGAGTTCACAGTGGACTTGCACTGGTGAACCAACAAGTTTACGCCTCTGCCAGCGGCATTTACCTTTAGCTGCAATGAGCTGTCGGCTGCATGGGTGCTCTCGCCCTCTTAAAATCCTATAAAAAGCTAATCAAAACCTTTACTGATTTTATCATCTGAAACTGTTCTATGTTTCTCGTTAGGCGAGAAAACATGTACTCATCCCTAGTCTGGAAAATATGGCGATAGACACGTGCATAGGTGGTGCAGCATGTTACTTCAATGCCCTCTCAGTTCTTGCAAGAACAATTGACTATGTGGCTGTTTCGTTTCTCTGCTATCAGATCTCAACGATTCTTCAGCTAATTCTAGCCGTATGTCAGCCACAGTGAAAACAGTGTTTACCCAAAATTCCTCTTTTG
The DNA here is from genome assembly GCF_021461385.2 of Schistocerca piceifrons. NCBI lineage: Eukaryota > Metazoa > Arthropoda > Insecta > Orthoptera > Acrididae > Schistocerca > Schistocerca piceifrons. Next base: position 274,147,473 of record NC_060140.1, on the reverse strand, counting down.
GCGTCATACAGAGCGTGATGCGCCCTGCTCTAGACTGTCTCTGGTTCAGAGGAGAGTCCCCGGAGGTTTCGGTCTTAAGCCTTTCGTAACAAACTGTCCCCCACCCGCGTTCTTTCGTGCTTCACGTCACCGCTTCATAAAACCAATGGGAGCATTCCTTTCATCTTACGGAAACTACCTCTGCCAATCGCAAAGGGCCTACCTTTAAACTGCATCGAAATATCGCCCCTTTCTACTCCTTCAGAGTTTATTTTAGCCAATCGGACATTTCATCTTCGTTGATCCATTATGGATCGGACATTTTGTGCCCGCTCCTGATGCCTGAAAGTTACACTCGTACATCACGAGCGTACCACAGGTGTTTCACATGATCAACTGCGTTGCTGGTCTGTTTGTATCCATCTGGAAATTTCCCAGTGCATTTTTCTAAAGAATTTCTCCATCACAAGCAGCACTGGCCCGCTACCTGCTCTCGTCGATGTATCACCTGGCGCATTCATTGTCCGTCTCACGCTTGATCGTATCTATAAGTAACTCGGCACATTTTGTGTACAAGAGTTCGCTATATTATAGAATAAATATTACATTACGTATTACTTTGTCGAAACAGCACTTTGTGAGGCCGCAGCTGTAAAAATAGACTTTTTTTCCAAAAAGTAAAAACCCCAACCAACTATCTACAATAACGACATTTACTGCAAATAAATAGCACCATTAGCGGTTTCGAACCGCCAGGTTCATCATCAGACAGTTGTTCATGCTTTAGCCAAATGTAATCAAGAACGTGAAGAGCCATCTGAAGATGAACCTGTCTATTCTAAATCAGTAACGACACTTATTAGCAGCGGGTGGTTGGTCTTTTAAGTTTTTGTAAGAAATAACCTGTAAGTTATTTCAGAAAACAATTGAAAATGTTGAATAAATATACAATAAAGTCTACACGCACACATGTACACACTTCTTCCTATCAAAACATTGTTCTGTAAAGTGTCTTGAGCACACTTTGAAATATTTTTAGTGACAAAATTCTGCCGTATTTATTTTCTGGTGCCGTATTTTTAATCTTCCCTTAGACGAAACTAAGACATTAATTGCGAGTAATTGTTGTGCAAATCGTAGGTACATAGCTTCCTATTAAGTACTGGGAAATAATTACAGTGATTTGGAAATTTGTATTATGCAGAGGAAATGACTCATACTTCCATATATAAATCTTATCTGTGATGAATACTGCTCGAAACGTGTAAACATTCAACGAATTGATTCACAGCACACTCTTACACTGCTTGATTTACCCCAGAACGTTTAAATGTGTGGCCATACAGCCAGTTAAGTTAGTAGTACGTCATCTATAATTAAACTTTTGGTGTACCATTAACATTAACTTTTCCTCGTTTAACGATTTTCAGCTTACAAGTACTACAACTACAATATTATTGCTAATAAATAAATGTGTCGAAGCAGAGTAAGTAGGTGTAATATTAAAGTTTATACCATAGCGTGGAATGTTCACAAACAGCATTAAATCGAATTGACGTGTCAGTCTTGGTTTAATGTTGGCGACTAGGCGCAGCACGCTATGCTCACCCTACAGATATTCCTCGCTATGACTTTCATTAACGGTACTTTTTTTTTAATGATCTTACAGAGAAACGATGACGTTCCTGTGTCCATAGTAATCTCTGTTCCCTCTGACGTACAGTGAGCAGAGATACACAAAGAACTAATCTTCGAGCCTAGTTGTATGAGTAGGATTAAAAAAATAATGCATTCGATAATGTTAACACTAACCGTGTACACATTACCTGTGAACTGACTCGTTCCAGATTATCTCGATAGAAGAATCGTTCAAAAGGTCTATAGAAAACGTTACTAGTATCTGAGGCGGTGACTTCTGTACCACAGACGAGATTGCAGCGTCCGCTTGTAAAACACCTACTCGCAATTCAGGTGAGGATACCTACTCAACAGAGTGCAACAAACCCATTTCGTGCGGATAACGTTGGCGAAGAGCATGGCATGATTCACATAGGCAGCTAAAAACGATGCATTCGAGATAAAGTTAATTGACCACTTCTGGAGAAAATGATGCTTAGCTTCCACTAGCAATCCGCTGGACTAGTTAGGAAACACCAGCAAGGGAGTGTATTTTGTAAACAGTAGGTATTACATGTATTCAGTGTAGCGTAGTGAAAAGCTGTTCCCATTGAACTAAGGACTGTTTGTTACAATTTGTTTTATTTACATCAAATTCTGGTGAGGTAACAACTTGCTCGAGGCAGCTGAAGTAGGCGTGCCCTAAAGAGTTAAGTGGAAAAGTCAAACATAGCGTCTTTCATGAAAAGCAGTCTACCAGTATCAAACTTTCCCGAACATATTGTAGGTTTTTGAAACTGGTCGTTTTCGGTTCAGCTGTATATACCAGTGAGCTCGAGAAAGAGTAAATGGGGAACTGGTATGACAGAATTTAAGGAGTAGGTGGGGGGGATAAAATAAAGAATAAACGAATAAAAGAAAAACAACATGAAGTACAAGAAAAATGTTCACTCCAAAGGTACCGTAAAAGCAGGAAACTTTGTGACTGAGGTATTATTTTCTGACAACTGCGCGTACCAACATTTTATTCTTAAATACTGTAATTCGGATCACCATTCAACGTGCTCCTCTCCTACACGTTTTCTTCTTTAGTACTGCCATTAATGATGGAAGCTACAAGTACGTGTTTCAGACATGATATGGTAGCAAAGTTATTTTGTTGTAAGATGGAAAAATCTGTTTCTAGATTTCTTGGAAAATTTCTGCTGTTGCCAACAACTGTTAAGAGCTAACAGACTGAAGGCAAGTTGATATAAATAAGTTACACGTTCACATTACTCTGTACCAGAGTTAAATGCTACAAAATATTTCTTCGGCCACTGAAAAACCAAAAAGTTTATTTTCATAGCTCACGGGGGTAACTTTGTGAGAGCACACATACTTGCTGGAACAAATGTGGCAATATGATTATAAGAAACAAGTCTCATAAATGAAATTAAGGTTCTTCCTGAATAGTTTGGTAAAAAGCACAAAGTTTTATTTTGAAGCGTAATTTTTTTTCTAATTATAACATGCTGTTACTCAAAATATTGTATTGAATGTGTAATGACTTTTTTTCTCATACCTCTGAACTTTAAAGTAAGTGTCTGAAGGTTTGAACTAATCACCTTTCTTAGAGGATCTTATCGTGACCCGTTTTTAAACAGTGAAGAGGTTTCGTATTATTTTATTTCAACGACGTTAGGCCTATAATTATTTGGATTTTAATAAAATTAGAAAACTAAATCTCACCAAATTGACAAACTCGGGCCAATGTTTTTCTGTGTATAAATAAAAAAATCATAAAACATGACATATTTGTATGTCATGAAGAAACACGAGGTCTCCCCGTCGTCATGACAGATGAATTTAATTATAGATTCTCTGTCTTAGATCTCATGTCACAATGTTGTCCTGATCTTGGGGTAACTTTCTGACACTTAGTATTGCATTTTCCGAATGCTTCATGGTACATGAAAACTTTATTTCTGTCACAATTAAAGTACAAATGTTATAAAATTCTGTGCATGTGGAAATCAAATGTCGCATTACTTATGTGGGTATGGTGGAAAAGTAACGCCTGTGAATTTTTTATATGAGAAGTCTTAAAGATTTTTGAATAAAAGAAACTTTATTAACATTCTACGTATTTATTCGTCAAGTCTACATACTTATTTCTCAACGTAGTGACTCTGGTGAAGAACACATATTTCTTAACGAGAGATCAGTTAGTTGATACCGTCAGTGTAGAATGTTTAGCTTTGTTCACGGAGCCACAACCTCACCTTTACTTTCACCACTTCCTCACTACCAAAGTGAAGTCCTCGAAGGTGTTCCTTAAGTTTAGAAAACAAATGAAAATCGGATAGGGCCAAGTCGGGAATGTATGGAGGATGATCGATGACAGTGAACCCAAGGCGTCTGATTTTTGCAGATGTCGCAGAGCTCGTGTGTGATCCCACAGCTAGTTTCATGTTCCATGTATCATTTTGCACGTTAAATCGTAATGATGTGGAACGAGTCATTTTACATTCCACCTTGTCATGCTGAAGGAGGTGTTCCATGTGTGGACGAACTCTTCGAATTCGAAACTCGATTACAACCCCCCTCTTCTCACACACCGACATAGTTACGTTACACACCGCCATGTTATACGCTTCATCTCTGATCCCTCTAGCGGCAGAGGCCTGCAACTTGCAACAGCGAAGCGGAAAAGTCGACAGAGTAATTTGCGTGAGATGTAATACCTTAACCCAGGGCTTCCCAACGTGTGGTCACGGGTCCGCTGGCTCTTTCTAGGGGGTCCGCGGCCACCCTTCACCGTATCGTGTGTAATAATGAGTAAAATTATTGAATAAAAATGTGAAAATCAAATTCATCACTTTTTTTCGTGTGTAAAACGTGTACTTTTACTTCAGGTCGTGTTCCCAAGCAGCCTTTCCGGTTCTTAAGTGAGAACGCATACACAGCTTAGTGCCGGAGAATGCGGCTTCTCTGATCGACTGTTTCGCAACAATACGGGGGTCGTTTGTGCGCCGGCTCACGGCGGTAGATGCGCTGAAACATTTTACGCATGCACGGAGCGAGCTTTGTCGACCAATCACAGTGCTGGCTGGCACGTATGCGTCCCCAGGCATAATTAAATGTTAAACTTGCTTTGTCAGTGCACTAACTAATTCATAAGTCTATTTTTGACCTTCAAGTTATTTTCATTCATCTCTAAACCAGACTATTGATACTTCGGGAGGGGGATGGGTGGGGGGGGGGGGGAGGGGGTTATTGGAAACATGGATCTTGCATTACGAAGCTTTCAGTTCCTATGGGTTTCGCTCTGAAATTTAAAGTTACTGTGCTCTTGACTGACTAGGGGTCCGCCATGGATTTTCGACTGAAGAAGGGGTCCACCAGCTGAAAAGGTTGGGAAGCCCTGCCTTAACCGATACTGATATCAGAATAAAATGTTCAGTGACATTACTTTTCAGCATACTCTCGTGTTTTATAAATTATGTTACAAAAAATGCCGAAAGTGTTCCAAAGATGCCCGCTTTTACGGTATTCATGAAGTCTTCGTCTATCAATAGAGACTGTATGCCCAGCTAAATTTCACTAAGTTATATAAATATATTATATAAGACGTATAATTATAAACAATATTGTGTTAGCAGGTACGCAGAGTTGAAGAAATTGGCAAATGACGTGCAAGAATATCAAACTGGTACAAGACGGAAAGAGTTAGAGAGAGAGAGAGAGAGAGAGAGAGAGAGAGAGAGAGACCGAGCGAGCTAACGAGGGGATAGGGGGAAAGGCTGCCCTTACGGACCACCAGGATAAATGACCCAGCTTGATCACTAATTACAGCACTTCACAACCACTTCTCACGAGAGAATCCCACACCTTTGCCCACTTTGCAGCGAGAGAAAGGCGTAATGTATTGCTGATGGAGGTATGCCTGTCGGAAGGCGACTAGCCAACCTCGTCGATACTCCTTGAAGGTAAAGGCTATGTGCGACCCCCAGGCTTTGCAATTACAGTTACTTTCACTTACAGATCCACTAATAATACAGCCACTGTGCAGTACTGCACTTGCGTACAGGAGAATCTATAACATATAATAATCATCCAGCTCAGAAACTGAGATTCCGACCAATAATCTGCTGCCCACCCAAGGGAAAGTCACAAGACTTGTCGTTCATCATTACTTACTCTTATTATTATTACGAGGTGCTTCATGCACACACATATCAAAAATTGACGAATCACTCACAGTGAATTTTTTTTCGTTTCGTCCAGGAACATTTCTTTTTAACCTGACACGAATTGTATATGTGGGTGAGACTCTTCGTCCGTAGTAAACAACTCACCATAGCCGACTCCTAGTTTAGTTATTGGTGTGCTACTAAATCTTCAGTGTCCATTGCTTGATGTTGTCGTTAACACGTGGTATTCAGCGCCCAGGTAGAATTAGCAATTTTCAGTGCTCGTTGACATCATCATCTGTTACAGTGTGGTGATGAGCAATGAACGTGGCTCTTGTGTACGAGCATCATTCTCCTTTCAGGACGCTTCCACACGACAGTTCCCTCACTTCGACTTATCGATGCCTTCGGGAAATAGAGAAATTGCGTCGCAAGAATGGTCATATTCGAAGACGTGATGTAAGAAAACGAGATATTAAGGGTATCAAGAAATGGAGTTTTAACTATAAAGAAAAGATCCTCTTCTTTCTGCGAGTTTTCTACGCATCCAGGCTCATATCTCTTATGTGTCTTGGAGGTCGCCGGTGCCATATTTTAGAGGGCCATCGTTTCTCTTGCATTCTTCTAAGATGTTCATACCACTTAGGGTTTTGTTTCGGTTGTGTCTGGAATACACTGTGTAGGTTCCATCTGTTGTCGTAGCACTTCATTTCTTGTTTTGTCTCTACTCGTTATTTCACAAATTCCTCTCCAAAACGACTTTTCCATTGCCTTTAATTTCTTCTCATTGACCCTGTAGAGCTCCCACAGTACAGCACGGCTCTGAACTATAGTTTTGCGTAACCTCCTTTTTAAAATTTTTGACGTGTTGTTATTCCAACTAACGGAGAGTAGGTGAGTAATTCCTTGTTGCTTCCACCCTTGTCCGAAATGATTGTCCCTAAACATTTATATGAGCGATTACACATTATTATAGATACATCACCCATAACAAGATCCCTTCCTATACCTCCGACAACCAAGTATTCAGTCGTTTATTTCCATAACCAATGCTCATGTCCTTCTTTAAGTTTTCTTAACATATAAGTTACATCCCCTTCTTCCTCGGCGAAAAGGACCTGACTGTCGGCGAAATTTACGGACGACAGGATGCCATCATACATTCTAATTCCTTTGTTTTTGCACTTCCGTTTCCAGTTTTGCTTGCTTTGTTCAAAACATACACTCCTGGAAATTGAAATAAGAACACCGTGAATTCATTGTCCCAGGAAGGGGAAACTTTATTGACACATTCCTGGGGTCAGATACATCACATGATCACACTGACAGAACCACAGGCACATAGACACAGGCAACAGAGCATGCACAATGTCGGCACTAGTACAGTGTATATCCACCTTTCGCAGCAATGCAGGCAGCTATTCTCCCATGGAGACAATCGTAGAGATGCTGGATGTAGTCCTGTGGAACGGCTTGCCATGCCATTTCCACCTGGCGCCTCAATTGGACCAGCGTTCGTGCTGGACGTGCAGACCGCGTGAGACGACGCTTCATCCAGTCCCAAACATGCTCAATGGGGGACAGATCCGGAGATCTTGCTGGCCAGGGTGGTTGACTTACACCTTCTAGAGCACGTTGGGTGGCACGGGATACATGCGGACGTGCATTGTCCTGTTGGAACAGCAAGTTCCCTTGCCGGTCTAGGAATGGTAGAACGATGGGTTCGATGACGGTTTGGATGTACCGTGCACTATTCAGTGTCCCCTCGACGATCACCAGTGGTGTACGGCCAGTGTAGGAGATCGCTCCCCACACCATGATGCCGGGTGTTGGCCCTGTGTGCCTCGGTCGTATGCAGTCCTGATTGTGGCGCTCACCTGCACGGCGCCAAACACGCATACGATCATCGTTGGCACCAAGGCAGAAGCGACTCTCATCGCTGAAGACGACACGTCTCCATTCGTCCCTCCATTCACGCCTGTCGCGACACCACTGGAGGCGGGCTGCACGATGTTGGGGCGTGAGCGGAAGACGGCCTAACGGTGTGCGGGACCGTAGCCCAGCTTCATGGAGACGGTTGCGAATGGTCCTCGCCGATACCCCAGGAGCAACAGTGTCCCTAATTTGCTGGGAAGTGGCGGTGCGGTCCCCTACGGCACTGCGTAGGGTCCTACGGTCTTGGCGTGCATCCGTGCGTCGCTGCGGTCCGGTCCCAGGTCGACGGGCACGTGCACCTTCCGCCGACCACTGGCGACAACATCGATGTACTGTGGAGACCTCACGCCCCACGTGTTGAGCAATTCGGCGGTACGTCCACCCGGCCTCCCGCATGCCCACTATACGCCCTCGCTCAAAGTCCGTCAACTGCACATACGGTTCACGTCCACGCTGTCGCGGCATGCTACCAGTGTTAAAGACTGCGATGGAGCTCCGTATGCCACGGCAAACTGGCTGACACTGACGGCGGCGGTGCACAAATGCTGCGCAGCTAGCGCCATTCGACGGCCAACACCGCGGTTCCTGGTGTGTCCGCTGTGCCGTGCGTGTGATCATTGCTTGTACAGCCCTCTCGCAGTGTCCGGAGCAAGTATGGTGGGTCTGACACACCGGTGTCAATGTGTTCTTTTTTCCATTTCCAGGAGTGTATTTTAAGGAAGACAGGCACTAGCTGCATCCTTAGAGTCTTTTCTAACATTAAATTTCTGTGATAACTTCCCAACTTGGATACAACAAATTTTCCTTGGAAAAAGTTTTCTAAGGGCTTGTACGTAACATTTAGGAATGTTGTGGCTATTCAGAGCTTCCCATTTCCTAGAAAGTGGGACACTGTCGTAGGTCTTATGCAAGTGTGTAAAGGCCATGTGTCTCTCAGAGTTATGTGGAATTCTCTTGTTAGTCACTTGTCTAATGCTGCAGATATTATCAACACAAGACCTGCTTGCCAGAAGACGCTCTGTTCTGATTTCTCTGTCAGTTCTCTCGTATAATATATATAGTGACGTAGATGCCTAAATTACTGGCAGTAATGTCTTAAAATATACTGTGATAAACCATGTGTGGAAAACAAGTAGGTGAGTGTTTCCGACTTTGTTGGCACAGGGTTACGATGTGCTAATTACAGAAGAACAGAGTTCAGGTCCTTGTTATAAACAGCTTAAATTCAATTTTTATTAGTACCTCTTTATGACACCCTCAAACAACCGTTGATTTTTACAAGCAGGCTATACGTGTGCCGTTCAGAGTAGACCGCAGGGCATTTTTCCACACATGTATCTCTGAACGGCGACTACATCTACATCCAAACTTTGCGAACGAAGGGTACTCCTGATAGCACTATAATTTCACACCTTATAGTTCATTTCGCGATTCTGCAGGGAAAGAACGACCGATGCTAAGTGCCCGCGCGATCTCTAACTACACTGACTTTCTCGGCATCCTCATTTCGCGATATGTATGATGAACGAAGTAACATGTTGCATGTTGCTCGACTATTACATCCTATCTCGTAGGATGAAGAGACCATCGCGTGGTAGGCATTTAGGTGTTCACAGAATGACAAGGAGTTCATTCTTGACAGGGAATGTTTCCCCTCAACTCTCAAGACTCCAATGAGTCCTTAGGGGAAATGTGCTCTTTGGCTTGAAAACAGGAATTAGTTAAACCACTAGCTATAAAGGAATTTGCCGCAGCACCCTTTTTTTACGACCTATTTGCATTCTTCCTACACTGTCCAAGGGCTTAGATTAGATAGTCCACGGCCAGCTAACGAACTACTTAACTACAATCAACCAACTAGACGAATACGTTTCCTTATATATCGTAGTGCAATATCTGCCTTCATAAAGCTAGCAGATGGTCTCAAGCATTCCATGGATGGACAAGAGGCGACCATCATGTGCTTCTTAGACATCGCAAAGCCGTTGACATTGTTGACTTCGACATTTTACTTGCCAAACTTAGCAGACTAAATTTCTCTTCAAGTGCAGTGCAATAGTTTTGCCAATACCTGACGTCTCGCCAGCTGTGCGTCGTGTACGGCACTATACAGTCTCAGTGAAGGCAAGTAGTATCAGGCGTCCCCCAAGCTTCAGTATTAGGTCCTATACTCCTTTCATTGCATCTCAATGATGTGTCGTCAGCTTTTTCACATGCATGCGGATGACTTCCGGTTGCATCTAAGCGGAAAGCCAATAAATTTAAAGACAGCTATTGGGAATTCGAGTTGTGTCCTGCGTGCACAATCACAAGAGACACAGAACATCGTGTTAAAGCTTAGACTATCAAAAACCCAAGTGAATCTGGTTGGTTACTCTAGGCTGATTAGCTCGTAGTATCGAAAATACCTACCCTTACAAATATCAGCTTTTCTCCCTGAGAAAAGAGTTTTGAAATAATAACAGATAAATATCTAAGTGGGACTGAGCACATATCAGCAGTGCCATGAAGGCATCAGCATGTCTTCATGATTTACAAAAATATAAAATGCACTTTCCTTTTCGTCTGAAAGAGAAACTTGTACAAACACTTACACTACCAATTATTGATTACAGTAATGTTATCCTGCAAGGACTACCTCAGGAAAGCTCGCGGCGCCTGGATCTGGTTAAGAACGCTTGTGTTCACTGTATCTGTGACGTTCCACTCTTTGATCATATTTCGCCATCATATGCACAGCTATCCTGGCTGCGTGCAGACAAGCTCAGTGGTCTACATACCCTCTGTTCCCTCTACTGTCTTACGAATTTACACTGTTCCTCGTGTCTCTCCCATCCCTTAACGCTCTTGTCTGAACAACATAGCAGAAACACCCATTCCCATCAGAGCAAAATCCTTTCCGTCCCACTTCATCGCACAGCTACTTTGTCGATATTCTTTCCGGCAGCGGCAACCCGACTCTGAAATAATGTCTGTCACTATGTTAGAGAATTGAATAACATCTATAGTTTAAAAAGACAGTTAATGCCATATCTTCTGAAGAACAATAATGACCCACATTTTCCCTTTACGCACTCGTCATCCCTTTACATCATTCTTTACAACAGGATCTTCCTCCAGAATGATATTTTCACTCTGCAGCGGAGTGTGCGCTGATATGAAACTTCCTGGCAGATTGAAACTGTGTGCCGGACCGAGACTCCAACCCGGGAACTTTGCCTTTCGCGGGCAAGTGCTCTACCAACTGAGCTACCCAAGCACGACTCACGCCCCGTCTTCACACCTTTACTTCTGCCAGTACCTCGTCTCCTACCTTCCAAACTTTAGAGAAGCTCTCCTGCGTTCCCGGGTTCGAGTCTCGGTCTGGCACACAGTGTTAATCTGCCAGGAAGTTTCATATCAGCGCACACTCGGTTGCAGAGTGAAAATCTCATTCTGGAAACATCCCCCAGGCTGTGGCTAAGCCATGTCTCCGCAATATCCTTTCTTTCAGGATTGCTAGATTCGCAGGAGAGCTTCTGTATATGTATATATATATATATATATATATATATATATATATATATATATATATATATATAGGGTGATTATAGTTGAAGTTGAACTTTCAAACCGCTGTAGAAATAACATCAATGGTCAGAATGACGAAAATTCCAACGGAATGTTGTCGGAGAAAGGGGAAAACGTATTGCAGAAGAAAAATAAATAGTTACAAAATGAGCGATAGCAGGCGCTGTAAGAATCATAATTTCAGAGAGGTGAACTACAAATGACAAATGAACCATTCAATAACGCCCAAGGTGTACTACTCAGTACGCATGGGTGTACCGGTGTGTTAGTTACGTATGTCCATCCACCAAGGCAAGGTAAGATCGCATCAGATGGCAACAGTCGGTTTTAAATTGTCCTGAGGCCAAAAACCGCATGAAAATCATCACGCGTATCGGTTTTTAATTGTCCTGAGCCCAAAATCAGCATAAAAAGCTTCAATCACTTCGGTCTTTAATTACCCCTAGGCCAAAAACCGCATAAAAAGCATCAATAAAAATCAAATCGGGTTATTAATTTCCGGCGCAAAACATGTTCAATACGCTGTCAACTGTTTTCTGCAACAAGTTGATATCGAAGAACACCATGTTTCACAACTGATCGAACTGTTTCCGGGATCACGTTCAGAGTGTGTTGCGCAATCCGTGCCTTCAATGCAGCTAAGCTGGCAATCGGAACACTGAACACAACCTCTTTCAGATAGCCCGAATCTCCGAAGAAGGGAGCCACGCGAACCGTGACAAGACGCCCAAGACTGCACGGTTACCCCGTGCAGCAGTGCCAAAAGTCACACGGATCAAGACCAGGTTATAGGGACGGCCAGGCTCTAGGGAAATGGCACCTGATGGGAAATGAGGCTTCAGCAGCTGCAGGTTAAATAAATAAATATAAAGGGCGACAATGTAGAGAACTGCTGTCTCCTTCACCAGACTTTACAGCTGAAGCTTGACTTTATCGAGATGATAATTGAAACTTTATGATTACCTTTCGCACACTTTTTTTAAAACAAGGCCAAGACCCATCTGGCACAGTCAGCATGAATGGATTAACTGTGCTGAAAAGTTATGTATGTGGATGAAGAATAAAATTTTCAAAAAGATAAATGGAGGTAACTATTTGATTCGGCACTTGCCCATAAAAAAATAAGAGAAGTGTTTCAAGAAAACGTCGTTAGATGAGAGAATCTAAGTGAACAAGTTGACACGTTTGTTTTATGTGTAAGACAATATATGTTTGAAGTCATTAATTTGTAGAAAGACGAATTACAGTAAAATGCAAGATTCAAAATAAAACACAGAAGGCAGATTGTGGGCGTCGATTGCAACCACCAGGGGCCGCGTTACTCTGGCGTGTTCTGTTCGCAGTAACTTCCTGTTGTCTTACTTAGATGCTGTCGAGTCACGGTCGAGCGTAGACGCGCTACGAGCAGACTGCCTCTTTGTCTCTTGCATTTTATACGAGATAATATGTACGCCAGTCATTTTATAGTCTTACAGCGCCACACTTCGATCTGTGACAATGTGTCACATCACGAAAGCAACTCCCCGAAAATTACTAAAAGTAAATTCGTCCAAACTGTCGCTGTTAATTTAGTATCTGATTTGGTGAACACTTGCTCTTACTAAATATTTCCATTTCCTGTAGCACGTCGTATAATCTTCCTTAGGTGTTGTATGTAAAATTTAATATTTTGTGTTAGTTATCCAATGTTTATCTACAGCAATGTGGATACCGAAGTCCATATTACAATGGTGTCAAAAATTAAAGCATCAAAGTGCAGTTTTGGTAAGGTTGCGTTTAATTTTGTCACGAAATAGTATTATCAGGTGATAGTAAAGTAGAAACAGTTAAAGAATACGGAACGAAAACAACTCCAACATGCATAACGGTAGACAAAAATGTTCTTCGTTTTTCCAACTTAACGGATTTACACACATCTCGACAACTGGTTGTGATCTCAGTATGGGATGTAGCCACCTCTGGCAGCAATACAGACCTGACAAATGGCGGGGCTTGCTATGAATGATGTCATCAATCTCATGTTGAGGCAATTACGCCCATTCTTGCTGCATCGCTGCTCGCAAGTCTTGGAGAGTTGGTTGGTGGACGCTGATATGATGCAATCAGTGTCCCTAACGCTTCCCAGACGTGCCCTATGAGATCCAAATCTGGAGAGCGAGCAGGCCACGCCATGCGTGCAAAATGGATTGGATTGGATTGGATTGTTTGGGGGAAGAGACCAAACAGCGAGGTCATCGGTCTCATCGGATTAGAGAAGGACGGGGAAGGAAGTCGGCCGTGTCCTTTCAAAGGAACCATCCCGGCATTTGCCTGGAGTCATCATCATCATCTTGGACAGTTTCCAGCCACTGGCTGGGTCTGTCGGGAACACAAGCCTCTCCACCGTGTTCTGTCTTTCCACCATTCCCCCTCTTCCACCTTCGTCCAGTTCTCTCCTCTTCTCATCACACATTCCTTCACTCCCTTCACCCATCTATCTCTTGGTCTTCCTCTGGGCCTCTTCCCCTCCAGTTGCAGATCAAACATCCTCTTTGGAATTCTTCCCTCATCCATTCTCTTCATGTGTCCATACCACTGCAGTCTTGATTTTTCTATCCTGTCCTGTACTGGTTCCTCCTTTAGTCTTTCCCTCACATACAAATTTCGCAATCTGTCTCGTCTTGTTACACCCAACCTGCTCCTCTGGAACTTCATTTCACTAGCCTGTATTCTACTTTTGTCGCTTTTGTGCATTACCCATGTCTCACTTCCGTATGTCAATATGGGGACAAAGTAGGTTCGGTATATAATTCCCTTGGATTTCTGTGGCACCTCCTTGCTCCAAATAAGCCCCCTAATGCATTTGTAGAACTGCCCTGCTTTTCTGCATCTTTCATTTATTTCCATTGCGTTTCCCCCCTTACTTTCAATCACGCTTCCCAGGTACTTGAAGTTCTCTACCACTTGTAGATTTTCCCCTCCACAAGTTATATCCACATTTGGCCTATTCTTCTTCCTTGTTGTGACGATTATTTCACTTTTCTTTGCAGAGAAATGCATTCCATATTGTGCTGCCGTTGCCTCCCATGCATCTAACTGCTCTTGCACCTCCTTCACGCAATTTCCCCATAACATCAGGTCATCGGCAAAAAGCACTGCTTTCATTTTATGATCTCCAATTGCATCTGATACTTGCTGTAGGATTTCATCCATAACAATAATAAACAATAAAGGCGAAAGTGCACTTCCCTGTCGCAGCCCATTTTCCAGCTTGAACCATGCAGTACGTTCCCTCCCCACTTTCACACAACTCTCACTTCCCTCATACATTTTCTGACTTTTCGTGTAATCTCTTCATCTATCCCTTTTGCGTTCAGCACATCCCAGAGCTTGTCCCTACAGATACTGTCATACGCCTTCTCAATATCCAAAAAGGCCATGATTAAGTCCTTCCCGTACTCATAGTGTCTTTCCTGCAGTTGCCTTACCGCAAATATGAGGTCCGTTGTTGACCTTCCCGGTCTGAAACCGTACTGCTCCTCTTGCAGTCTACTTTCAATACTGCTTCTTATTCTCTTCTCCAGCATCTTTTCATAGATTTTTCCACAGTGGCATAGCAGGGTGATTCCTCTGTAGTTCTCACATCACCTTTTATCCCCTTTCTTGAAGATCGGGACTATAATTCCTTTCTTCCAATCCTCAGGAATTCTGTTCTCCTTCCACACCACCCTCAGCACTCTGTATAGCCACTGGGTTCCTACTTCTCCTGCTGCTCGTATCATATCCACTGTTACTTCGTCCCAACCTGGTGCCTTGCCCCCTTTCATCCTCTTTATGGCTTCTTCCACTTCATTCCAAGTTAGATCATCAATTTCCCCACTATTATAATCGTCTGCTGCCTTAGGCTCTCCATCGCTGTTAGTTACCTGCTTGGCAGCATTCAACAGATCTTCAAAGTACTCCTTCCAAATCCTTTTGAGCTCATGCATTTCCTCCACAACTCTTCCATTATTATCCATGATCCTCAGGCACTCGCTTCTGTCATTCCTCTTATTTCTTACCATGGTGTAAAGTACTTTTTTGTTCTCTTCACTGTCCTCTTCTAACATTCTTGTCCATTTTTCCATCCACTTCTTCTTCTCCGCCCTTACTATGGTCTGTGCCGCTTTCTTGCTTTCCTTATATTTTACCCTAGCTTCCTCTGTTCGGGTCTGGAACCATTCTCTGAAGGCTTTGTTCTTTCGAAGTACTGCCTCTTTACATATGTTGTTCCACCATGGGGTTTCCCTACTTCTCCTCTTTGTGCTAGTTCTTCCGCACACAGTCTCAGCTGCCTCAACTAGAGCCCTCTTAAAATCGCCCCATTCTTCTTCCACTGTTCTCTGATCTTCCTTTGGCAGCTTCTTCCTGATCAGTGTCTGGTACTGGGTCCTCCGTTCATCCTCTTTCAGCATCCATGTCTTCAACCTTTTCTCCTGTATATCTGTTGCCCTCCTATCTTTTTTCTCTCTTAGGGTGGCTACCAACAGCCGATGGTCGCTGTCTAAGGCCTCAGATGGTATGACCTTAACATCTGTGAGGCTGCTCATCATCTGCCTATCCACTAGTACATAGTCTACTACTGAAGTTTGGGACCAGTCCCCACTGTACCAAGTTATTTTGTGACTACTCCTCTTCTTGTACCACGAATTTGCGATCGCCAGCCCATTCCTCTTGCAGAATTCCAGCAACAATTTTCCTTCTCTATTTCGGTTCCCCCAGCCCTCTGGTCCCATTATCTCCTCGAATCCTTTCCTGTCTGTGCCAACATGTGCATTGAGGTCCCCTATTATAATCTGATTTCCTCCATTTAGCTGCTTTTGCATGTCATCTTCAAATTCCTCCTTCTCCTTTTTTGTACACCCCACCTGTGGGGCATATGCTTGGATGATTTCAATGCTTTTTCCTTTCACCCGTACTCTGGCTTTTATCATTCGATCATTGATACCTTCCACCTCCTCCTGCAGACCCTCTCTGACCACTATTGCCACTCCATTTCTTCCCCTCTCATTCCCTATCCAGTACAGTTTACATCCTTTACTTAGTGGTTTTTCACCAACTCCTCTCCACCTAGTCTCAGCAAGTCCCAAGATGTCCAATTTCCTCCTTTCCATCATTTCTACAATTTCTTCTAACTTCCCAGTTAGAGTCCTTACGTTTAAGGTGCCCAGCCGTAAACCATCTCGTAATCCTTTTCCATTGCTTGGTCCGTTTCCTTTAAATCCGTTCCGTGATCCGAGGCATGTTCCCTTTTTGAAAGCAGTTGATTTATCCACTACTGGCTTGCTAGGCCTATCGCAGCTTCACCAGAGCCCCGTTAGCCGTCACGTTTCAGGGTTCCCATAGGGCCTTCCCAGCTACCGTAGCGGTCCTGGGGCACACGAAGTCCCCGCTGTACATCGCCCCTAAAGGCAATCCCCTACTTTGTGCCGTTGCCCATCTCCCACGACTTGGACGAGGGGTTGGACTTATGGGAGATATCACGGAAGGAAATCACGGGAAATCACGGGAGGGAAATCACGGAAAACCTAAATCAGGATGCCCGGACGCGGGATTGAACCGTCGTCCTCCCGAATGCGACGTGCAAAATGATCCGTTTCTTAGAAAACATCAACCACGCGTGAGGTCGAGCATTATCGTCCAGCAGTACGAAGTGTGGGACCACGGCACCTCGCAACAGCCGCACATCATGTCCCACGATCTCGTCACGCTACCTGACAGCAGTTAAATCTTGCCGGTTTAGCCGTACAATTTCATGGGTTGAAGTAGTCAACATTATCCCTGCCCACACAACTACGGATCATCCTCGATACCACTTTCCCCAATGGCAGAGTCCCGAAATCGTGTTCACGTTCCCTCCATATGCGAATCCTCCGAGAATCACTATTCAAACCAAATCGGGACTCATCTGTGAAAAGAACACTGGCCCACTGTTCGATTGTCCAGGTGGCATGTTGACGGCTCCACTCTTGGCGTTACCTTCTATGAAGACGCGGCAGAGGGACACAGACAGCAGGTCTCAGACAATAAGGGCCAATCCGCCGGAACCTTTTGTACACAGTTTCCCTCGCTACAACACGTCCAGTGGACGCTGCGAGGTCAGATGCCAGTTGCCGTGCAGTACTAAGGCGCTACTGTCGTGCCCTTGCAGCCAAATAATGGTTCTCTCTTTCTGATGTTTCTGGTCTTCAAGATACAGTTTCGATCTCAGTAGACTGTCGCCACATCCATAAAACAACAGAACGTTTCACATTACGCGATCGGGTCACATCAGTTTGCCACTGCCCTGCTTCTATTCTTCTCATGGACCTCCACCGCAGAGAGTTCAAATGGTTCAAATGGCTCTGAGCACTATGGGACTTAACATCTATGGTCATCAGTCTCCTAGAACTTAGAACTACTTAAACCTAACTAACCTAAGGACATCACACACATCCATGCCCAAGGCAGAATTCGAACCTGCGACCGTAGCGGTAGCGTGGTTCCAGACTGTAGCGCCTAGAACCGCTCGGCCACAGCGGCCGGCCTTGGTATAAGGAACCAGTGGTCTCCGTTGGCTCGTTACAGAGTAATTACATCTCGTTTGCTTTCTTACACCTGTTATCGGTACTGCATTGAAAATACCTGCACAACAGCGCAAATGTGGACGGCATGCGCTGTGTGTCATATTTGGAAACAAACTCGTTCGGTTTACACACGGTACTTTCTGCTGACAGCAGCAGTAATGGCCACTTCACTCTTCGCCCTCAACCTTGTACTTAGCGCTGCTATTTTCTGGCTCGGGTTTGTTTTCTCCCGCGGTGTTAGTTGTACTTTATAACAATGATACACAGTGACATCGAAATAACTAATGAGGAGTTGACTGATATGCATTTCATATAATGTATTCGCTGAATGCAGTGTAAGGTCGGGATCTCAAAGCTATGCTCAGCTGTTCCCGCAACGACGGCGACACCATCACAGAAGTATTGTATCTGAACAAAGGCGACCACGGATAATCGAATCCTCTCTTGCTACTGCGTATTACAAGGTTACTCACTGTTGTGAAACTAGTTTCACAGAAACAAAGATAATTCTCGCAACAAAGCCGAATAAGTCGAAATTACTTACAACTCTGCAACGAGCCACCGAAAAATCACAGAGTACTCAGGAAATCTCCCTGAACAACCTACTAAATTCTGTCGGTGGAGTTCTGGTTCATCGATATACTGGGTGAGTCAGAAAGAAGGGTACCTGCTTTGAGGGTTGATTGTTTTTGCGAATCTGAACAAAAAACTTCAAAATATACACCCGTTTCTTAACCATATCCGACAAATAGCTGGTTGAAAATGACGGGCGTCAGTTACGTCTCCTTCTTCACCAAAACTCATATACGAATACAACCTAAGCGACTTTAGGCTATGTAGAATAGTCTTCACTGACCATTTCGATGCGCACTGCGGGGCGAAGAGACCTGCAAGTTTATACACTATTTACGTCACGTCTCAGTACACGGTAATTGCACCAGTGTTTAACAGTGTTACATGACAATGTGACTTCGCATGTACTTTCACCTCGACGGAGCTCCTGTACAATCTGTATGGCCAGCACACAGTATCTCACTGAAACGTGCCCTGGGCGTTGGATCGGTCGACATGGGGTCGGTTCTTGGCCACCGAGATCACCCTTATCTTACTCCATTACATTACTCTTTGTGGGGTTGACTTAAGAGAGAAGTTTCCAAGTGCTCATGTAAAGTACTATACTAACGAGCCCAAGTCAGCAATACAGCATCTATATACAAGAGCTGCAGAATGCATTGTAGCTGACGGTGGACTTTTAAACATCATTTGAGAGGAGATGTACACAATAAACGAAACATTAGATCACAATGATTCACTTACTATCCCCCTGCTTTTGTCCTGTTCCTCATTGTTTGCCGGCCGCGGTAGCCGAGCGGTTCTAGGCGCTCAGTCCGGAATCGCACGACTGCTACGGTCGCAGATTCGAATCCTGCCTCGTGCATGGATGTGTGTGATGTCCTTAGGTTAGTTAAGTTTAAGCAGTTCTAAGTTCTAGGGGACTTAGGGGACTGATGACCACAGATGTTAAGTCCCATAGTGCTCAGAGCCATTTGAGCCTCATTGTTTTCATTAGTTTCCTCGGAAACCGTTGAGAACAGGACATATGTTCATTTAATGTTTTCTGTTTATAATCACAAATACTATCACCCCGCAAAGCATATGCACTGTGTGATCAAAAGTATCCGGACACCCCAAAAACATACGTTTTTCATATTAGGTGCATTGTGCTGCCAGGTACTCCATATCAGCGAACTAAGTAGTCGTCAGACATCGTGAGAGAGCAGAATGGGGCGCTCCGCGGAACTCACATACTTCGAACTTGGTCAGATGACTGGGTGTCACTTGTGTCATACGTCTGTACGCGAGATTTCCACACTCCTAAACATCCCTAGGTCCACTGTTTCCGAAGTGATAGTGAGGTGGAAACGTGAAGGGACACGTACAGAACAAAAGCGAACAGGCCGACCTCCTCTGTTCACTGACAGAGACCGCCGACAGTTGAAGAGGGTCGTAATGTGTGATAAGCAGACATCTATCCAGACCAACACACAGGAATTCCAAACTGCATCAGGAACCACTGCAAGTACTATGGCAGTTAGGCGGGAGATGAGAAAACTTGGATTTCATGCTCGAGCGGCTGCTCATAATCCACACATCACGGCGGTAAATGCCAAACGACGCCTCGCTTGGTGTAAGGAGCGTAAACATTGGACGTTTGAACACTGGAAAAACGTTGTGTGGAGTGACGAATCACGGTACACAATGTGGCAATCCGATGGCAGGATGTGGGTATGGCGAATGCCCGGTGAACGTCATCTGCCAGCGTGTGTAGTGCCAACAGTAAAATTCGGAGGCGGTGGTGTTATGGTGTGGTCCTGTTTTTCATGCGGGGCTTGCACCCCTTGTTGTTTTGCGAGGCACTATCACAGCACAGGCCTACATTGCTGTTTTAAGCACCTTCTTGCTTCCCAATGTTGAAGAGCAATTCAGGGATGGCGATTGAGCACCTGTTCATAATGTACATCCGTGTAATGAACTGGACTGCAGAGTCCTGACCTGAATCCTACAGAACACCTTTGGGATGTTTTGGAATGCCGACTCCGTGCCAGGCCTCACTGACCAACATCGATATCTCTCCCTAGTGCAGAACTCCGTGAAGAATGGGCTGCCATTCCCCAAAAAACGTTCCAGCACATGATTGAACATATGCCTGCGAGACCGGAAGCTGTCATAAAAGCTAAGGGTGGACCAAAACCATATTGAATTCCAGCATTAGCGATGGAAGGTGCCAGGAACTTGTAAGTCATTTTCAGCCATTTGTCCGAATACTTTTGATCACATAGTGTAGCTTTCCTCCTGACTCACCCTGTATATTGAGTCATTCCTCTTAAATTCTGTAAATTCCCAACCTCACGTTTAGGCCGAATGTTGTGACTAAAACATGATCTCAAGGACGTGTCTATCTGAAAACGTATCCAGACGCTTGACTTCTAGAAAACCTTGTTCGATTTTTTCTTATCTTACTATTGCGTGTCACAGCAACATATACTGGTATCTTTTTCGCAACCATTGTGGGTATGTTTGTCCACGTTTGCTACTCGTGATTCGTTTTCCTATGAAGATCAGTGACATGGGAAGCTCTACAACCGTTCATTAAATCGATTTGTTTCAATATATCGAATTCTTAATCTGTTTCGTTCAGTCGCAATGGCAAGTGTTTTAAATGATACACTTTAAAAAAAATGGTTCAAATGGCTCTGAGCACTATGGGATTTAACTGCTGAGGTCACCAGCCCCCTAGAACTTAGAACTACTTACACCTAACTAACCTAAGGACATCACACACATCCATGCCCGAAGCAGGATTCGAATCTGCGACCGTAGCGGTCGCGCGGTTCCAGTCTGAAGCGCCTAGAACCGCTCGGCCACACCGGCCGGCACACTTTTTCACTACGAGCTTTTTAGTTCTTAGGTACAACTAGGTAGGAAGTAAGGCTCTACAGAAACTAAAAAAACTCACAAAAAGCACTTCAAAAGAATGCCGGTAAGATTCCTTCAGTAAGACCACTGTAGAGTACCTTGGGTGACCTTGTCGGACTTTGTTGCGTTCTGGTGGCCACTACGCCGATGGGAAGTTGAAACCTTGACCTTCCTTCGACCGATGCAAGTCGCTTATATGTCAGCTGCGTCATTCGAAAGAACACTGGCAGCTGACCCGTGGCAAATCTTCCGTTCGAATCTAGCGCTCTGACGTCAATGGCTTTGTTCTCAGAGCTGGTACCATTCTCACGTACCAGGTGTTCGCAGAAGACTCCGGAAATCCGGCGCCGTGCCCGCACCTGTGACCGAAGGGTACTAATGTCCCCGTGACTTCAAACCACTGCAAACAGGTCACAAAATGGTTTGCTTGTGCAAATGCTTATATGCGATGGCTTTTTCGTTTCTTTTTCGCTCATTTCATTTGGATTGTCAATTTCTCAATACAGTCATCCAATCTTTTTATTTCCATTTATTTGTTAAGCATACACTACAGTAGTTTTTCTTTGCACTTTTATGTATGTAGTATTTGAGTCATCTCTACTTCAATAACCATTTTAAACATAGGTATGTTTGAAAGTTTCTTCAAATGAATAATCTTAAAATTCTTCATTTCACATTCAATTAATTCGCATCTTAACACGTTGAAACATCTCCAAAACCTAAAATGTTACAATCATTTCTATCATACCGCTAATGAAATTTTGCTGTGCCTTCAGTTCACTATTAACAAAAATTTGCCATTGCAATGGCTCATCTTTCGTGCCTTTTATCTGTCTAAATATATAATGGGGAAAAGTTGTTTGCAAAATCTCTAAAAGTTCCTCTGCTATTTCCTTTATATTTTTACACAATACTATTCTGCCTCGCAGTCGGTTGTAACTGCGACATCAGGGCATTTAAGCAATTAAACAAATTTTTTACGTCGTTAAATGTTGACCTTTCACGAACTGGTATTTCAGAAGAGCAATTCATGCACTTACCACACAGTAACTGGACGACGGAAATCGTTGTGAATTCTGAAGTCGGCCCATCCGACCGCCGTGTCATCCTCAGGTGAGCGTGCGGATAGGAGGGGCATGTGGTCAGCACACCGCTCTCCCGGCCGTTATGATGGTTTTCTTTGACCGGAGCCGCTACTATTCGGTCGAGTAACTCCTCAATTGGAATCACGAGGCTGAGTGCACCCTGAAAAATGGCAACAGCGCATGGCGGCCTGGATGGTCACCCACCCAGGTGCCGTCCACGCCCGACAGCGCTTAACTTCGGTGATCTAACGGGAACCTGTGTATCCACTGCGGCAAGGCCGTTGACATAATAAAAACAAAATAGAAGACAAAAAAGTATTTTTATTCACATTCCATGATTTACATGACTTTCAGTGCCGTATCTTCAAAGTGGGTAGAGTGGCACCGAGGAGTCGAAATATGCCTTCTGATATAGTCCCCAGGACGTGTATCCAAATCCCTTACATATAGCAGTTGCTAAGCATTGCCGGGTTCGCTAATATCTGTATAAAATACGTGTACGATAATTTTAAACGCGGAACGTTTAGAATTTGTATAATACATCTCATTCCTCACATTCTACACAATACATTTTTCATCTGAACTTTTCGATGTGACTGATATCTTGTTTTGTTTCACCCCAAAGATGAGAAAAAGTTATCGCTATCGGGTTCTTTTTGTAATGTAGTATATGTGTAGTGCTCATTTCTTTATTATACAGGCAAAACAGCTGTAAACTTCCTTGTGAAAACTGTTTTTGGCGTGAATATGGTTACCATTTAAAATGGTTCAAATGACTCTGAGCACTATGGGACTTAACATCTGAGGTCATCAGTCCCCTAGAACTTAGAACTACTTATACCTAACTAACCTAAGGACATCACACACATCCATGCCCGAGGCAGGATTCGAACCTGCGACCGTAGCAGTCGCGCGGTTCCGGACTGAAGCGCCTAGAACCGCTCGGCCACCGCGGCCGGCGGTTATCGTTTAAGTGTATAATTTCTAAATCACCATTGCCTGTTGTCACTGAATAGAAAATTTCTACAGAAATCATATACAATGATTCCGTTAACAATACTGGCACACCCGCTTTCGCAACTGAGGTCACTAACGCAGTCTAGTCTGAACACGCTCGGTCAACAGGTGGCTGGTTTGGATCCCAGAGGTAAAGGTGGTGCATCGGCTCTGGTACTAAACTCGCAGTTGGGGGAGGGAGTTAGGCTCACATCGCCGTCGGATCATTCGATTGTAAGTTATCCAAAGTTCCCCTAAAAATCTGAACGCGACTGGTGAGATGATTCTGCTGTATCCGACGGATCAAGTGATGAGTAGCCTAGCTACGTTATCGATAAGCATGTTTCAGCTGGGTGTCGCCGATAGACGCGGTAACCAGGAGAATGCATCGCCATTAGCGGACCGTGTCCGCAACCATCCAGCAATAAATCGTAAGCAGAAACTGCTGGCCACACAGGCGCGCCTGTTACTAACTCCAGATCGGTTGTTATCGAGAGCTTGTCTGCATGTCAGTCACTGCCCGCTATCCACGTAACTGCGCCTACGGACTTGGACTGGTTCTGCGTTGTTCTGCTAGGCGAGGACACGTTCCTCTCTGGTATTCTCCGTGTGGGCTCCGATTATTCCCCGCTGCAAAAGATTTGGCTAGCTTACTTTTCATACATGACCTTCAACCTGAGAGAGTTTCTTGTAAATAGTACTAATATGTGTGAATGTGAGTTGTAGATAAAACAAAACATACTTTTTGCCAACCATAGCAGATACCTTTGAAAACGAAGCGACCGATTTCCTTTCTCAGCCATGCATTATCCTAACTTGTTCTCAGTCTCTAATGACATCGTCGATGTGACATTGAAGCGTATTCTTCCATCATGTCTTCTTTCCTTCCTTCTTTCCTTCCATCCCAATGATGAAAAAAAGTTCTGCTTAGAGGAAGGTCGTCTTGATACAATAATATCGACTGAAGCCGTATGACAGAGATATTTATTATTGTCGAACTAACATCGGGAATGAAGAAGAATGGTCAAACAAAGACTGATTAAATTTTAATAAACGATGTAGTACGGTAAGTAAGTGATGTGATCAAAAAATACGGTGTATAATTTTATTAGAAACAAAGTAATAAACTTAATTTCATTATATCCCAACGTTGAATCCACGACTGGAAGTATTTCTGGGAGACATCCTTTGGAAGGGCGTTCAGCTGCCGTGTCAGGAATGGTGTCGAAACGTTACCATTTTAGCACGAATTTCATTTCACAAAGCCCGACCCCGGTAGCTGAGTGGTTAGCGCGACAGAATATCAATCCTAAGAGCCTGGGTTGGATTCCCGGCTGTGTCGAAGATTTTCTCCACTCAGGGACTGGGTGTTATGTTGTCCTAATCATCATCATTCCATCCCCTTCGACGCGCAAGTCGCCGAAGTGGCGTCAAATCGAAAGACTTGCACCCGGTGAACGGTCTACCCGACGAGAGGCCCTAGTCACACGACATACATACATTTCTCAAAGAGCCAGAAGTTACACTGGTGAGTAAGGTGGATGTGGACAGACAGGAACACTTCTTTCGGCAAAAAAACTCGCGAATCAAAGGCGAGGTGTGTCACAGCGTATTGTCGTGATGAAGAAGGAAGCCACTGACCCTTTTCTTCTGGTCTCTTTCTTCGTACATAGTTTCGCGGGCGTTACAGTACACCCTTGTAAAATACGGCGTTTGTGGTTGATACCCTTGGTTCCAACTCTGAAAAAAAAAAAATTACAGTGAGTATGACTTAGATAGTCGCTTTTGGCTGATGCACCTTTTCAGGGCGAGGAGATTCACTGGTTTTCCACTGGGAACTGTTAATTTTCGTCTCCTCTCCAGTTATAATTCTGGACATGAAATCCAGATCCTAATGAAGACGATTCTTCAACCCTTTATTTTTTATTAAAAATGGAATCCCTCCAGCTGTACTTAAGATTTTTTATTTACTTCGCTACTAGTTTCCGCGTTGCGTCAA
Source organism: Schistocerca piceifrons (assembly GCF_021461385.2). Lineage (NCBI taxonomy): Eukaryota > Metazoa > Arthropoda > Insecta > Orthoptera > Acrididae > Schistocerca > Schistocerca piceifrons. The sequence goes on along the minus strand of NC_060140.1, from coordinate 274,122,056 downwards.
CGCCACCTTCAGGCCCGTACACTCTGCTGAAATCTGTTGTGCGAGGCCCAGTCTAAGAGTCCGCGGTGAGATCAACACATGCTCCACATGGATGGCGGGCAGTTTAAATATGGATGTACGATGATTCTTCAACTCAGTGCTGACTGAGACACGATTTTCTTTCTGTTAATCAATGAAAAGTCTCGAAACAAATTTGGAGAGGAGGTGATCGACCACGGTCAAATACTCCAGCAGGTAACCGCTGCGATATCGGATCTGAGTATCATTGAACTCTTGCAAACTGAGACACGATTTCCTTTCTGTTCATCACTCAAAAATCTGGAAACAAATTTGGAGAGTAGATGATCGAACACGGCCAAACGCAGCAGCAGATGGCCGCTACATCGTGCAGCAGGTAAGAAGGGACCAACATCAAACACCGCGGGTGCAGTTGCAACCACATGTAACAGTACTGCAAGGGGCGTAATCTCACACTCCACAGTGGCACGGCGACTGCATGGGTGTGGTCTCTTTGGCCGACGAACAGCAGGTCGTGTTCCGCTGACACCCGCACGTTGGCGCCACCGTGTTCGACGGCGTCAGGAGAATAGAGACTGGACCAAGAGTGGTAGGGTCACACGTTCCTCTCGGCCGAGAGCAGATTCTGGACGTACCCTCAGGTGGCGGGAGGTGCGAACACGTAATGCACCCAGCAACATTGTTTAACATGATCATTTTGGTGGCCCAGGTGTTAACGATGCGGAGAGACATAATGCTGCATGGACGTTAAAAGAGGTGCCTTGCCCATTAAAAGGGATTGGGAATGGCAGGGCCTACCCTTTCACAACATAACGTGGATTTTGCTCACAACTGCACTATCAGCGTGACTTTCCCTTATCTAGAACGGAGGACTGGGGCTGAATTTTGTCGGCGCATCAGAAAGGATTAGGGCCTGGCGCAAGGATCGTCTATCTGACTGCATAAAATAATATCCACGACGATCAAACAAAATCTACTCATTGGATTTACAATTAATTTTTTCATCTTAAGAAGAGTATTTTCAGTTGGGTACCTTGCAACGCTAGCATTTCCTTGATATCTCTACAAGTGCGGTTAACACTTTTCGTTGAAGGTCGGATTAAAAGCACCACAATTTATCATAAATCGAAATTACGCTTGCACAAACGAAGTATAATTATTGAGTATACATACTTTGTTACCTAAGGACGTTAATATAAGACTGGGGGGGCGTAGGGGGATATGGCCTAAATTCAGCAGTCACCGACAATACTAGCGTTCGAAATGGACAAGGAAAGGTGGGAGCTGCCCATCCAGAAAAGAATTTACTCTAACGATTAGTCAAAGGTAAGAGACGGGATCCAATAGCTGATAAGTAAATACATTGAAAAGACGAACTATGAACTACTAGTGGATGCACGTTATTAAAGCGGCCTCCCGTCCGTAAACTAATAAAATTCATAAAACTCATTCTGCAACACCTTGATTTACGAATATGAATAACAAGAAACGCGGGCCGTGCTACTTCTGGTTCAATTTAGATATCGTATGCAGAACTACTCGCAACGTGTTCACACGTGGGCGAAAAAGAAGGGAAAACTTAACACACAAAGGCCGTTATGAAATGTTCACTCATATCACGGAGTATTGGAGAAGGAAAGACATTTGCTGAAGGCGAAGTGGTTACAAGGGGGGGTTGAATTATACCTAACGTGGTGACTGAGAGTCCCACGTTTACGTTGCATACTGCAACCGACCAAGCTCTGACGCCAAGTCCAAAAACAAAATAGCAAAATGAGGACGAAACAAAAGCAGTGAGGCGCAAATCCTCCCGAAATTAATGATCACCTAACACTTTAATATGTATTCGCGACTCAATCCACTTCTGAACCTAGCAAGAGCACGGATGCTAACCAGCTTGCAACCGTCTTCTTCTGGATCTCGCCACCGACTCCCCACGACTGCTAACCGCATACCGGCCGTTGTTCCAGCGGATCCGGGGCTTGTGGGGGTGGGAACTGGCGCATTTTCGCCGGCCAATCAGGGGGTATGGATCTGTCGTCGAACCAGCTGCCGTTCAAGCATACATTCATGACTTGGCGGGATGACTCGTGATTGGATAGAATTTAGTCAGGGAGTCGTCAGTGAGGCCTCTTTACAGAGCCAAACGTGCTGGAGAAACTGAGTTTTAGGTTGGTACTACTACTTAGAAGAATAAGACGAAGGACTACTTTGGCTTCTCCAAGTCGTTCGAACTACCGGCTCATGCTCCCAAGCTAAAAGGTCAGCGCTGGAAAAGGAAAGCTAACATGACTAGCTGATGGAGACTGCTGAATATGGAAATAAAATAAAAGTACCTTGCTCCAATCCTCTCTCCAGTTTCATCATGCTGTTATACTGAAAAAATCAGCAGAATAGCAGGCATGCTATTGCCGTATTAGTAATGATAATAATATGACGACAATATCGTAAATTGTAAATAAGTGAAAGAAGTGCAAGGTAGATACACGTCTTTCAGCGAACTAACCCCAAAATCTTTGAACATGGTGCACTTAAGAGTCAGCGTTATTGCGAGACTCTACTGCTTCCTCGTGTGCTTCTTTCCAGGGGTGCATTCGGCCTTGACTTCATTCTTACGAATAATGCGAGACAGCATCGAACAGAACAGTTGTAGCAGCTCTCGAGCAAGACGATATTGGGCGAATAGATTGTCATGCCCGCTCCCCTGACTTAAATCCCATCGAGCACCTGTGGTATCCATTGGGCAAACGTACTGCAGCACGTCCACATGCACGAACGATCATCCAGCTCTTATCATCCGCGTCGCTGGAGAAATGGAATGCCCTACCACAAGAACTCCTTACCAATTTCGTGGCCACAATAGGAGCACGTTTCAGGGCAGGTACTGCTGTCCGTGATGATCACACATTCTATGAAGAATCATGTCCCGCCTATTCACAGGGGTCTATAATACACTGAAGAGCCAAGGAAACTGGTACACCTGCCTAACATCGTGTTGGGCCCCAGCGAGCACGCAGAAGTGCCGCAACACGACGTGGCATGGACTCGACTAATGTCTGAAGTAATGCTGGAGAGAATTGACACCATGAATCCAGCAGGGCTGACCATAAATCCCTAAGAGTACGAGGGGGTGGAGATCTCTTCTGAACACACACTGCAAGCGATCCCTGATATACTGGGAGTGTGGTGGTCAGAAGAAATGTTTACGTTCAGTGCTCCTGAAGCCACTTTGTAGCAATTCTGGACGTGTGGGCTGTCGCATTCTTCTGCTGGTATTGCCCCAGTCCTTCGGAATGTACAATGGACATGAATGGATGCAGATGATCAGACAGGATGCTTACGTACACGTCACCTGTCAGAGTCGTATCTAGACGTATCATCATCATCATCATCAAATCGAAGACCGATGACCCTGTAGATCATGCGCCGACCTCACAATGCTCCTCCATAGATGACGATCTTGTGCACCTTCGATCCAGTTGTCATGGACTCCTAGCTGGTTCAAAATGGTTCAAATGGCTCTGAGCACTATGCGACCGTAGCGGTCGCGCGGTTCCAGATTGTAGCGCCTGGAACCGCTCGGCCGCTCCTAGCTGGCAAAGGTCTTCCTGTAGCTCATCCTCCCATCGCTTCCTGGGTCTTCCGATTGGACGGGAACCATAAGGTCTTCCCATAAGTATGTCTTTTGCCCGAGAGGTGTCTGCTCTCCTAGCAAAGTGGCCTGACGAACTTATTCTGCGTGCTTTCAGTTTTTGAACGATGTTCGGTTGCCTCATCAGCTCATACAATTCTTGGATTTTTTCTACATCTCCACGAGCTCCCTTCCGGGACAGGTCCAAAGATCCTTCTCATAATGTTTGTTTCGAAGACCAACAAGTTTTCTTCATCCTTCTTTGTTGTGCTTAGGGTTTCTGTGCCATACAACAATACTGGCACTATCGTGGCATTGCATGCTGTAAGTTTGGTCTTAATTGACAGTTTCTAGGATGACATTATCTGCTTTAAACTGAAATAAGATTTAGATACTTTCACAAAACGTTGGTTTATTTCGTGTTTTAAATTATTTTGCCTGTTGGACCATGTACCAAGATATTTAAAATTTTCCACTTTAGCAAATTTCCGTATCCCTACCTGTAATGGGATATCATTATGGGCTTCTCTTGATACCTCCATTACCTCGGTCTTTTCTGCATTAATCCGTCGCCCGATATTACTTGCATTTTGCGCTAGGTCCTCTACAGTTTGTGCCATCTCTTCCTCTGATTCTGCTAGAACTTCGATGTCGTCTATATAACCCAATAAATCTGTCCTACAATTTAGCGTCTCCCCTTCGTTTTCTCTTTACATTTCTCGGATTACTTTCTCTAGGACAGATTAAATAACAGTTGTGGAATAACATGAGCTTGTCTCACACCTGTTGTTTATATGGAATTCCTCGGACAGCTCCCGATGGTATTTGACTTTGGCTATTGTCTCCGCTGTGCACACCTTGACTATATTTATTAACTTCATTGGTATACCAAGCTCTCTCAGGATGTAGTACATACTTAATCTGTGGATACTAAGCCTTTGAGAAGTCACGAACGTCACCAAAAACAGATGGTTGATCTAGACGTATCAGGGGTCCAATATCACTCCAACTACATTCGCCCCATACCAATAAAGAGCCTCGACCAGCTTGAACAGTCCACTGCTGAGATGCTTGGTCCATGGATTCATGAGGTCGTCTCCATACAAGTACACGTCCATCAACTATATACAATTTGAAACGAGACTCGTCCGACCAGGGAACATGTTTCCAGTCATCAACAGTCCAACGTCGGTGTTGGCCGCCGCACGGGGAAGCCGCGTGTTCTGAGTTGCCTTGCCACAGTTCGCGCAGCCCCACCCTTCGGAGGTTCGAGTCCTCCCTCGGGCATGGGTGTGTGTTGTCCTTAGCGTAAGTTAGTTTAAGTTAGTTTAAGTTAGATTAAGTAGTGTGTAAGCCTGGGGACCGGTGACCTCAGCAGTTTGGTCCCACAGGAACTTACGAAAAATTTTCAAAAATGAGAGGCGTAAAGCTTTGTACATAATGACTAACTGAAACCCTCAGCTGCCGACAGGTGTTGTTGATACACCTCGATGTGGACAGCTGAAAATGTGTGCCCCGACCGTGACTCGAACCCGGGATCTCCTGCTTACATGGCAGACGCTCTATCGATCTGAGCCACCAAGGACACAGATGAATAGCGCGACTGCAGGGACTTATCCCTTGCACGCTTTCCGTGAGACTCACATTCCCAACTGTCTACAATTCTACATATGTAATGTACCTTATAGACATTTGCCCATTCACTCATTACTCGCGCACGCTTTGGCGATTCCCGTAAGTCTCACGGGAAGCGTGCAGGGGATAAGTCCCTGCAGTCGCGCTATTCATCTGTGTCCTTGGTGGCTCAGATGGATAGAGCGCCTGCCATGTAAGCAGGAGATCCCGGGTTCGAGTCGAGGCCGGGGCACACATTTTCAGCTATCCACATCGAGGTGTATCAACAACACCTGTCGGCAGCTGAGGGCTTCAGTTAGTCATCATTCATTTCAGGGAAAAGCTGCACGGTCATCAACAGTATTCTGTTCTTTCGAGGACAGTTACTGTCTTCATATATATATATATATATATAGTAAAGCTTTGTGTCGTGCACTCATCAAGGATACACAAGTGGGCCTTCGGCTCCGAAAGCCTATATCTATGACGTTTCGTTGAATGGTTAGCACGCTGGCACTTGATGGCCCAACTCTGAAACCTGGAGTAATTCGCGGACGGGTTGCACTTCTGCCACGTTGAACAATTCTCTTCAGCCCTCGTCGGTCCCGTTCTTGCGGGATCTTTTTCCGGTCGCAGCGATGTCGGAGAATTGATGTTTTACCCGATTCCTGATATTCACGGTTAACTCTTGAAATGGTCGTATGGGAAAATGCTGTGTCCCATCGCTTGTGCACCGACTATAACAGCACATTCAAACTCACTCGCATCTTGATAACCTGCCACTGTAGCAACTGTGACCTATATAACAACTCCGCCATTTTTTTTTTCTTTATTGTATTTCAATTCCCCATCGGGGCGGGCTGGCAGCAGCATATGCGCTGCTCTTCAGCCGAAAGACATAGAACAAAACAATAGAAGACATTTAAAAACAGCAAAGGAGAGAAGAAGGCGAACATAGATATAAAAAGGGAGAACATCATGGAAGGCAATAGACAAAGAAAAAAAAAAAAACGGGGTGACTGTAAAATGGAGATAAAAAACTGTTTAAAAGTAGCACGCACAAAAAGCCACACACTGCGACGATGAAAAGAACACAAGGCACAGTATGACTGGAGCATAAAGGTGTTGACGGATGGGATAGCACACAACGTAACACTGACGGCGAACCTCAAGGCAGTACACAATTAAAATCACACCTCTTGAAGCACACGAGAAACAGCACTAAACACAACACTGGTGTGGCACACTGATGATGATCAATACAGAGGATCTGCCAGGTTCAAGGAGATGAGGGAGACCTGAAGAAGGGAGGGAGGGGAAGAGATGGGGGAGGGGAATGGGGGGCGCGTGGAAGAGGGCGTGTTAGGGAGGGATGTGGGAAGGAGAGAGGCAAGTATGGGGTGCAGGGTCTCAGGGGAGGGGGGATGGAGGGAAATCCGCTCTGGGAGAAGGAGGAAAGAGGAGAAGGGGGCCCTGGGGAGGGGGGGGGGGACAAGGCCGGGTTATAGTTGGAAGGAAGGGTATATGTCACGGCGAAGTTCGTCATCCGGGAGGGGGAGGCGTTGGAAATTGCCCTGATGAAAGAGATGGAGGGTGTGGAGGTGGAGAGAGGGAGGGACACAGCGATAGAGGCGCGGCAACGGGCGGGGGGTGGAGAGGAAGGAGGAAACCAGAGGTTGGGGGGGATCAACCCTGCTAACAATGTAAAGGATGCGGAGATGTTGGAGGAACAAGAGGAGGTGGGGGAAGGGGATCAGTTCATACAGGAGCCGTGTGGGGGAAGGAAGGCGGATACGGAAGGCAAGGCGGAGCGCATGGCGTTCAAGGATTTGGAGGGCCTTGTAAAAGCGGGTGGGGGCGGAGATCCAGGCGACGCAGGCATAACAGAGGATAGGACGGATGAGGGATTTGTAGGTGTGGAGGATGGTGGAAGGATGCAATCCCCATGTCCGGCCGGACAGGAGTTTCAGCAGGCGGAGGCGGGAATGGGCTTTCTGCTGGATGGTCAGGAGATGAGGGGTCCAGGTGAGGTGTCGGTCAAGGGTGAGGCCAAGGTATTTCAGGGTGGGGGTGAGTTGGATAGGACGACCATAAAGGGTGAGGTAGAAATCATGGAGGCGAAAGGAGCGAGTGGTGCGGCCTATGATGATTGCCTGGGTTTTGGAGGGGTTGAGACGGAGGAGCCACTGGTTACACCAAGTGGTGAACTGGTTAAGGTGGGTTTGGAGGGTACGTAGAGACCGTTGAAGGGTAGGATAGAGAGCCAGGAAGGCGGTGTCATCAGCATGTTGGAGAAGGTGGACTGGTGGGGGTGGCTTGGGCATATCAGCTGTATACAAGAGATAAAGGAGAGGGGAGAGGACAGAACCCTGGGGGAAACTCCGCCAGACACTTGTTGTCTTATATAGGCGTTGCCGACCGCAGCGTCGTATTCTGACTGTTTACTTATCTCTATATTTGAATACGCAGGCCTATACCAGTTTCTTTGGCGCTTCAGTCTAAATCGCGGTGATTTCAGTGTTATTATTTTATTTGAATAGAAGAGTTATTTCTGTTGGTTGTTTTGCGTATTTCTTTTAACTGTCTTTTGTATTATACGGTAGTTCTTTGTACTTACGTTTCAAGTTTTACCGAGCTTTGTTACTTGGTAGTGACGCATCATGCGAAAGTTACTTTCGTTCTTAAATTTTGTACACAATGGTTTTCACAATCTGCTACAACTGATTTTGAACCTCAAATAACGTCCTGTAACGTTCTTTCATTTTTGTTCCACTTAACGTCTAATTCTGTTTCCCTATACCAACCCGTGTACACACGGTAAAACAGAAGAAGAAGTAACGAAGAATTTTAACAAACGAACTGTTTTAGGAAACGATTTTAGTTTCAGGACATACATAGATGTAACCGACTGGGGCGTATATGTATATGTATGCTACGAGCTTAAACATTCTTGCTAACGCATGTGAAAGAAAGGAGATATGTAGCAACATTATAAAGAATAGGAAACCTCTGTCATTTTTTGATAAGATTTCTGCTGCCATACCAGTCACAGACACCCGCGCAGTACAAACAAACACGTGAGAAAGTAGCTCCCAAGACGATATTTTCATCGTCCATAAATACTGCTCACGTTATGTACAAATTGGTCTATTTTGGAGCTACAAAATGTGACGGAGCCGCCAAACGGCGTTACGCTACATTAAACTCGTTTCGCTTCGTTACCTCGCTAGACACTAGACGCGCGATTTGTTACATTCGCTAGGGAAAGAGCCAGTGACTAATACCGCAATACTAAAAGTGTTCCTGAAGGGTAGCGCTAGTAGTTCAGTGTCCTCGTCGACCTACGATTGCAGTATTTTCGTTGCTCGAATAGCCGACGGAACAGTACCTAAGATCGACTTCCAGTATTGATGTCTTTCAGTCCACTATTCCGTATGCATTACGTCGTATGGCTCACCATCTGATAAAAATCATTATTGGGCCTGTGGAAAAGCATCTCCGCTGTGCGACTGAATTCGTGATTTCGTCTTAGAAAGCTTACAGTTAGTAATAATTGATGGGAAGTTTACTAAAACCGAATTTATACGTGGCGTACCCAAGAAAATGAATACGTCTTCTTCTGTTCTTAATCCACATAAACGATTTGGGAGGCAACCAGTAACGTCCCTACCCTTGTTTCTTTGAAGAATTAAACTTCAGTGTACACTCATGCTCATAAATAAAGGATAACTACAGAATGTGGTGCCACACAACCTTGGCATTATACAAAACTGGCGCTAAGAGCATAGGCACATAGGGAACACACACGACACAAATCTGTAAGTCCACGGTATTGATGATAAATTGAGAAAACCGTCCCGAAACACATATGCTACAAAACGCCACTGTTTCCCGCGCATGTACCCCGACATCAGTGGGGGATATGATCACCATGCACAAGTACACATGCCGCACAATGGGTTGGCATACTCTGGATCAGGTGGTCGAGCAGCTGCTGGGGTATAGCCTCCCATTCTTGCACCAGTGCCTGTCGGAGCTCCTGAAGTGTCGTAGGGGTCTGAAGAAGTGCAGCGATACGGCGACTGAGAGCATCCCAGACGTGCTCGACGGGGTTTAGGTCTGTAGAACAGGCAGGCAACTCCATTCGTCTGATATCTTCTGTTTCAAGGTACTCCTCCACGATGGCAGCTCGGTGGGGCCGTGCGCTATCATCCATCAGGAGGAAGGTGGGATCCACTGCACCCCTGATAAAGCGGACATACTGGCGCGAAATGACGTCCCGATACACCTGACCTGTTACAGTTCCTCTGTCAAAGACAAGCAGGGGTGTACGTACACCAATCATAATCCCACCCCACACCATCAAACCATGACTTCCATACAGATCCCTTTCTAGGACATTAAGGGATTGGTATCTGACTCCTGGTTCACGCCAGATGAAAACCCTGCGAGAATCACTGTTCAGACTATACCTGGACTCGTCCGTGAACATAACGTGGGCCACTGTTCCAATGACCATGTACTGTGTTCTTGAGACCAGGCTTTACGGGCTCCCCTGTGACCAGGGGTCAGTGGAATGCACCTTCCAGGTCTCCGGGCGAATAAACCGTATCTGTTCAGTCGTCTGTAGACTGTGTGTCTGGAGACAACTGTTCCAGTGGCTGCGGGAGGGTCCCGAGGAAGGCTACCTGCAGTACTCCGTGGCCGCCTGCGGGCACTGATGGTGAGATATCGGTCCACACTGTGGACGTCCCGTACTGTAGCGCCTGAACACGTTTCATGTCTGCTGGAATCGTTGCCATAAGCCTGAAATCACACTTTGTGGCACACGGAGGGCCCGTGCTACGACCTGCTGTGCCTGACCAGCCTCCAGTCGCCCTAGTATTCTACCCCTCATAACGTCATCAATATGTGTTCTGTGAGCCATTTTCAACATACAGTCACCATTAGCACGTTTGAAAACGTCTGAACACTTACTCGCTGCACCGTACTCTGACATGCCCCAACACACCTCTGCGTATGTGGACCGCTACCAGCGCCACCATGCGACGACCGCACCGCATGGTGATACCCCGAGGAGATTTAAACCCGCAAACCGCCCACCAGAGCGTTGTTTCACCATGTATCCTTTTGTACTAGCTATTATCGATGCCTTTTCCAGATATCCTTGGCTCCTCCAGACCCGTAACTTTAACTCTGTCACCACTATTTATCATTTAACTAAAATTTTCAGTATTTTAGGTCCACCCAAGCAGCTTGTTAGCGATAATGCTCCTGCTTTTCTTTCGGCTCCTTTCAATCCCTTCTGTTTTCAGAACGGTGTCAGGCATATCACTACCACCCCGTATTTTCCGCAAGGGTCTCTCGCGGAGAGGGTTGGGGGTTGGGTTGGGTTGGGTTGTGTTGGGGGAGGAGACCAAACTGCGAGGTAATCGGTCTCATCGGATTAGGGAAGGAAGTCGGCCGTGCCCTTTCCAAAGGAACCATTCCGGCATTTGCCTGAAGAGATTTAAGGAAATCACGGAAAACCTAAATCAGGATTGCCGGACGCGGGATTGAACCGTCGTCCTTCCGAATGCGAGTCCAGTGTGCTAACCACTGCGCCACCTCGCTAAGTCGCGGAGAGAATTAACCGTAATCTTAAGTGCGCGTTGATTGTTTATCATCAGAAAACCCCTTGTAAATGGGCTTAGTTTTCCCTTTAATACCGCCAGCCATGAAGCCATGCGAGCTGCACCCGCCTCCTTAATCTATTTCTACCCGGTTAATTCCCCTCTTTCAAAGTTGTGGGGAATACAAGATCTCATTCCAGCCGATATTAGTCCTCGTGTTATCAAGGAAAACATGAACTGGACCAGGCACAGTATACTGAGAGCCCATAATAAACAAGCTGAGCGTTATAATCGCAATCGAGAAACCTTTAAGGGCAGGTTAGGGGATCAAGTTTATGTCCGCAATTTCCGGGGGAGGCAGGTGCGTGGCGGGAATATTAGTAAATTTAACCCTCGTTTTCTGGGGCCTTGCACTATCATGCGTATTTTGGGCCCAGTAAATCTGTTGGTCAAGAAGAACAGTAGAGGTAAGCAGTGTCAGGTTCACCTTAGCCAAATTAAGTTCAGGTAGCTCAGGGGTTGAATTACCCCCCCCCCCCCCCCCCCCCGTGTTAAGTTTGAAGGGGGGAGGTTGAGCTGTGGTTGGCTCATGCTATGCGCTAGATTAAACGTTCGTTGTGATTCTGTGTTTAGTCTCCCGCGTTTATCGCTATTGTGCTGTTATCCTCTCCTTCCGTGGGTGGCAGCAGCGATGTGTATCGATATTCGCCCCTTGGACTATCTTTGACCTGGCGCTTATATTGTTTCCAGCTGGGCGGTGTGCGACCAGTCGGTTGGTTGGCGTGGAGCAGCGTGGAATTCTCCGGTGTCAGAGTGTGTGAGGCTGTTCCCATTGCTACTAGGTCCGTGGCTCACCGACCCTGGACACGAAAGTTGAGTTTTGATTTTATCTGCCAGCAAGTCAAGACTGGTTTCACTGTATTTGGTTGTTTGAATTGAAGTGCACCAGCTTAATTTTCTGCCCTGTGGCCGTTAACGTTCCTGTTACCTGCCTGGCCGTTGACGTAAATTTCAGGCAGTGTAGTTTTCTCATCGTGTTGTTGCTGTCCAGCAAGGTGTGTAGTTTGACAGCTCCAAGTTTGATTGGTTGTGGGCGCCGATATCTTCTACTTTGTTCCGTTGAACTCCCTGTTGTGCCCTGGTCGGGTGAAGAGGAAGTTATCTTGTCGGTGGATCCGTTGACTGTCGGTCGGTTGGGTTGTTGTCGGATTGTGAATGGTTGGCCCGACTGCCTGTCTCACCTAAGTGAGCGTTAGTGTCTGAATTCCAGGCCGACCCTCGAACATCTGAGCGCCCTTGTGTGTGCTGTCTTTGTTTTATTTGTTCTTGTTGTTTGTGCTTGTATGTTTTCTAACCGATTTTTTAATTAAGGTTGTTTTGCCCTTAAGGCGTAAGATTTTTTTGCCTTCAGCCTAATTTAAAGAACTGTTTCACACAAGACCTTTGGCGTTTTAAAGGTTTTAATGTTGTTGAACTTTAAGTGTTGGGCCTTCAGCCGATTTTGAGTTTGAGTTGTTTTGCTCTTGAGGCCTTCAGCCTAGTTCAAAGATCTGTTTCACGTAAGGCCTGTGGCATTTTAAATTTTTTTTTTTAAAAAAAGGCCTTCAGCCTAACTAAGGAACTGTTTTAAGATAAGGCTTTGCCTTTTAAATTTCTTTTTGGTTGAGTTTTGCTTAATTAAGAACTCTTTTACGAAAGGCCTCTGTCTTTTTTTTTTTTTTAAGAATTAATGTTGTTTAGCCGTAAGTGTTGGGCTTTCAGCCGACTTTTGAATTCAAATTGTTTGCTCTGAAAATCTCAGATTCTTTGCGGCTTCAGCCTAAACAAAGGACTGTTGTAAGATAAGCTTGCCTTTTAAATGTCTGATTACGCTTGCGTTTTAAGTTATTGGTCTTCAGCTGTTTTTAAATTAACGTGGCTTTCAGCTGATAATGAAGTCCCAAGTATTAAAGCTGTGTGTTTAAAAAAAAAATTGGTGTTCTTGTAATGTTTGATCAAATAATAAAGTTGTATGTTCGAGTGTAACTGACAGCCCCTTATTTTGGCCCCTTTCCACAATTTAAACTTCCTGTCCTATTCTGCGGTTCTAGCAGGGCGTCTCAAGTAGTAAAGAAGTAATAAATTAAAACATCGTGCATGAAGATAAAGTTTAACTCCATGAACAGAGAAAATGTAGCAAGCGATAAAAATCTTTCCTTTCATTATTCAGTTTAGAAAAACTGTGGGGGTAAAACTTGTCGGAAGTTGCTAAATGCTCTCATTCTTTGATGCTTTGCGCGACATGAGTTACGCTGCCTCAAGGTGTACACAAAGTTTCTGACTTTTAATAATTGAATGGCTGTGCTAAATCTTTATGTAAGATTATACCTATTAATGAACAGATTACGACAGTATTTTAAATTATAAAATTCGGTCAATAATCACACGAAATACTAAAAATCAGATTTTTTGTTGCCCTTGAAATCCGTTGATAGGCAACCTTCAACTGCAACCGGCTAACCGTTCCAGGCTTTCAGTAACATAGATCGGAGTAACCCTGTTAGACTGTCTGCAGGTGATGCTGTCGTGTACCACCTAGTAAAGTCATCATAATATCTAAACTGATTACTAAATGATTTAGACAAGATATCCACATGTTGTGAAAAGTGGCTTGTGACTTTGAACAATAAAAATTGTGAGGGTTTCCACATGAGCAGCAAAAAGATTCCGTTAAAATAAGCATACGTGGAAAATCACACAAATTCATAGGTTTTAAAGTCAACTAAATTTCTAGGAATTACAATTAAGATCAACTTAAATTGAAATTATCACAAAGAAAATGTAGTGGGCAAGACGAACGGCCGGCCGTGGTGGCCGTGCGGTTCTGGCGCTGCAGTCCGGAACCGCGGGACTGCTACGGTCGCAGGTTCGAATCCTGCCTCGGGCATGGGTGTGTGTGATGTCCTTAGGTTAGTTAAGCTTAAGTAGTTCTAAGTTCTAGGGGACTTATGACCTAAGATGTTGAGTCCCATAGTGCTCAGAGCCATTTGAACCATTTGAACCAAGACGAACGAAAGACTGTCATTTATTGGCAGAAGATAGTACTATCCGGCAGTGGCCCTTACTTTTCTCGCAGTTATCGCGAATCTCTCGCCCAGCGCAAAGTCCCAAGCGAATGGAAAAAGTGCAGGTGACTCCCGTGTATAATAAAAGTAAAAGAAAGGACCCGCATAATTACAGACCAACATCCTTATCAGCAGTTTGCCGCAAAATTCTTAAACACATTCTGAGTTCGAAGGTAATAAATTTCCTTGAGGTAGGAAAGCTCCCGTCCACAAATCAGCACAGATTTAGAAGGTATCGCTCGAGCGAAACGCACCTTGCTCTTTTCTCACATTCGCCGAACCATGGATGAAGGGCAACAGGCACTCTGTAGCGTTCAGAGTGTTCTGACAGCGAACCAAAGTTACCCGCAGTGCCTTTATATGTTTAACGTACATGGCACGGTGTCGCCCATTCGCCAATCGTCTACCTACACTCTACGGTGCCCATCCACGCCGGCCTTGTTATCTGCAAGAATCTCATACGTCCTCTTCCCGAGTATGCAGTAGTTGCTTGGGGCACCCACATTCGACAGTTAGCTAGTCAGTCAGTTAGTTAGTTAGTTAGTTACATGTTCCACACATAATTTGAAATATTCCTTTGTCGAAATGATGTAGAACAAAATCAGTTTTTTTACGGGCTACTTATTTTTAAACAGAAATTCGTCGCTGGAATAGGAGTTGTCCAGGAGAAATGATTTTATGTTACATTTAAAATAGCTTTTCTACCTGTCAGACATTTTATGTTATTGGGAAAATGATCAAAATTTTTTGTTGCTGCACAGTGAACGCCTTTCAGAGCCACTCACAGCTTTAATATCGGCTAATAAATGTCACTTTTCCTTCTAATGTTATAGGTATGAACCGCATTGCTCTTCTTAAATAGTGATTGATTATTTATGATGAATTCCATTAGCGAATATATATGTTGCGACAATGTAGTTAAAATGCCTAGCTCCTAGAAGAGCAACATGATGTCCATGGGTGAACGCTTCATATTATTCTTACTGCTTGCTTATGTGTAATCAATTCTTTCTTCCTAAGTGATGAGTTACCCTAGAAAATTATTCCATAAGACATTTTTGAGTGGAAACATGCAAAATCTGGTAGGAGGTTGGCTCGTTAGTCTTCAGGATCAGAAATTATCCGAATAAAGTACGTTATTTCAAAATTTAGAGAGCATCCATTTTTACAAAACTACTTAAATATCATCTGTTAATTTGTATGTATTTCTACACTCCTGGAAATGGAAAAAAGAACACATTGACACCGGTGTGTCAGACCCACCATACTTGCTCCGGACACTGCGAGAGGGCTGTACAAGCAATGATCACACGCACGGCACAGCGGACACACCAGGAACCGCGGTGTTGGCCGTCGAATGGCGCTAGCTGCGCAGCATTTATGCACCGCCGCCGTCAGTGTCAGCCAGTTTGCCGTGGCATACGGAGCTCCATCGCAGTCTGTAACACTGGTAGCATGCCGCGACAGCGTGGACGTGAACCGTATGTGCAGTTGACGGACTTTGAGCGAGGGCGTATAGTGGGCATGCGGGAGGCCGGGTGGACGTACCGCCGAATTGCTCAACACGTGGGGCGTGAGGTCTCCACAGTACATCGATGTTGTCGCCAGTGGTCGGCGGAAGGTGCACGTCCCCGTCGACCTGGGACCGGACCGCAGCGACGCACGGATGCACGCCAAGACCGTAGGATCCTACGCAGTGCCGTAGGGGACCGCACCGCCACTTCCCAGCAAATTAGGGACACTGTTGCTCCTGGGGTATCGGCGAGGACCATTCGCAACCGTCTCCATGAAGCTGGGCTACGGTCCCGCACACCGTTAGGCCGTCTTCCGCTCACGCCCCAACATCGTGCAGCCCGCCTCCAGTGGTGTCGCGACAGGCGTGAATGGAGGGACGAATGGAGACGTGTCGTCTTCAGCGATGAGAGTCGCTTCTGCCTTGGTGCCAATGATGGTCGTATGCGTGTCTGGCGCCGTGCAGGTGAGCGCCACAATCAGGACTGCATACGACCGAGGCACACAGGGCCAACACCCGGCATCATGGTGTGGGGAGCGATCTCCTACACTGGCCGTACACCACTGGTGATCGTCGAGGGGACACTGAATAGTGCACGGTACATCCAAACCGTCATCGAACCCATCGTTCTACCATTCCTAGACCGGCAAGGGAACTTGCTGTTCCAACAGGACAATGCACGTCCGCATGTATCCCGTGCCACCCAGCGTGCTCTAGAAGGTGTAAGTCAACTACCCTGGCCAGCAAGATCTCCGGATCTGTACCCCATTGAGCATGTTTGGGACTGGATGAAGCGTCGTCTCACGCGGTCTCCACGTCCAGCACGAACGCTGGTCCAACTGAGGCGCCAGGTGGAAATGGCATGGCAAGCCGTTCCACAGGACTACATCCAGCATCTCTACGATCGTCTCCATGGGAGAATAGCAGCCTGCATTGCTGCGAAAGGTGGATATACACTGTACTAGTGCCGACATTGTGCATGCTCTGTTGCCTGTGTCTATGTGCCTGTGGTTCTGTCAGTGTGATCATGTGATGTATCTGACCCCAGGAATGTGTCAATAAAGTTTCCCCTTCCTGGGACAATGAATTCACGGTGTTCTTATTTCAATTTCCAGGAGTGTATTTATTACATTATTAATATCGTCCGCAAAAAGCCACAGCATCTCTGTATAAATTTCATTTGTTGCTTTGCCTGTAATTCGATTTACTACAAAACTAGTATCGTCTGCAAAAAGCGTCAGTTCTGCTTGTTGAATGTATAGTGGAAGTTCAGTCACATATATAGAAGGAATAGTAGTAAACCCAAAATTGAACCCTATGGCACGCCCTTTGTGATTCTTCACCACTGACTAAAGTTTTCTACCCTTGCAACATAGCTTGAATTATTCTGCACAACTTTTTACATTCTTTTTATTCAGTATGATTCAAACTAACTGAGTGTAAAGCCATCACTTCTGTAAAACTTGAGTTTTTCTAAAAGAGTAACATGATCTACGCAGTCAAACCCTTGTAAAGAACACAGAGATACTTTATTATTTGAGACTTGTACTGTTTGATGGGTGAATTTATAAACAGCATCCTCAGGAAAGTAACCCTTTCGGAATCCAAACTGTGATAGACTACGTTTGTTTTTTGTACTTAAGTGTGAGATTGCTCTTGAGTACATTACTTTTTTCGTTTTTTTTTTTTTGGAAAAATACCTCAGTAAGGAAAATGGACGATAATTGTTTAAGTCTTTCTTGCCACCTTTTTTATGAAGAGATTTCACAGTAGCATATTTTAAGCTGTCTGGAAAAATTCCTTGTGGCAGTGATGCAGTTCCAACGAATTCAGAACAGGGCTCTGCATATCCCTCGTGACTATTCATCATGAGAAACGAACCTAATGGCTGATATACCGCGACTGAAATAACGATATTGAGAAATAGAACGAAGCTCTACAAACATTCAGGTCAAAAACCTGGGCAAAACGCGCGTACCGTCTCACTCTAATAAAATGACCATATCACCTTCGGCACTAATATGGCGCGACACTTAAATGAAATAAAATGATTTAAAAAATTGCTACTTCAATAGCCACAATAAGGTTTACCAAATTTGCTACGACTAACGATAACCATACGTAAGGAATAGACGTAAAACAACGCAAAAAGACTGAAGGTAAAACAGGAAGTGTTAAAAACTTCGTCTTGCAAGGGGACAGCGACAGCTCATCCTCACTTATCTCGTCCGAAATCATGCTAATAGGTAGGGCTTGGCAAGAAATGGAAGTGACAGAAAACCAGGCGTTTGGAAAAAAAAATATATATGTTTTTGGCGATGGTCGGGCGAGATATGAGCCATTTATGTATATCACGTTTCCAGGCAGCGGTTGGCTCGGCAAAAAGATATAGATTGGTAATCAGAGAGTGGGCTGTCGAGTATCCAAGTCAAAACTTTTTTACTTTAAGTTTACACGTTGTTTACATTACAAATAAATCTAAATAACGTTCAATATATTGCATTTATTAATATTTTCGTAAAAGGCATGAAAAGGAAATGTCAACAGAGATTGATTGCAAATACATATCCAGGAATGGTTTTTAAGGTGTACACGAGAACCTCGTGTATAAAATTAGATACTTTTATTATTTTATAGTTGTTGATTTACACATGCTGACATTATACACATCATAAAAACAGAGGAAGCAGTAATTTTCTTGGCATCTTGCAGAAGTTGTAAACGTCACCTTTTTTTCAGTCACACGTTAGTTTCAAGGTTTCTACAGAAAAACAAACTTAGTTTGAATTCATAGAAGATTCTGTCTCAGCGCAGTGTGATGGGAATACGTGCATAGCGCCATCAGTTCACTAAATATTGTCAATGCAATATATTTTCATGTAGTCTTCTCGGGATGTGATTTCTCTTTACTTGTCAATAATAGTAGACATCGCAGGTTTGTACTAGAGTGCACCTGGGTGGGGAGGAGAGGAGGCAGCGAATCTCTTTAATATGATTCTTCATCCTAAAAGATCTCGTCGTATAGTTTCGGATTTGTTTGTGCTCCCACGAATCAGTTAACAGAAGAAAGTTGTTTTCTTCCACGTAAGACTTCATCACATCAGGTAAGAAAATTTTGTATCAGGTTTTCATGCTCTCATCGATCAAATTTTCCTTTGCCTTTACTGTTCATGCCTTTTATTAAAATACGAATAAATGCAATACAGCGATGATTATTTCGGTTTATTGGCAGTGTAGGTAACGTAAAAACTGAAAATAAAATAATAAAAAAGTTTCTTCATAGGGACTTGACACCCCATCCTCGGATTACAAGCTATGTAGTATTTCCATTGCGCCAGCCGCTGGCTGTAAGCTACGCTAAAGCAAAAAGTTCATTCCTCACCCGAGGCGCGCCAGAAACTCTATTTTTTCTAGACATTAGCCATCTGGACCTACGACTTCCGTCATTTTCATTTGTGCCCAAGCACTGCATATAAGAGGGTAGGCTGAAAAATAATGCACCTGTGCTTCTAAAAAGCGAACGAAATTACCTTAGAAATGCTTTGTCAACGACAGTTAAATAGCGTGCTGTTATCTAATTTTAACGTCTGAAAAAGTGACTCCTAGCAAGATTCATGGTAGTTTAAAAGCTGTTAACGTGACGATGCTGTGGATAGGTCTACTGTAAATCGATGGGTAGTAAGATTTCGTGGCTGGGAGCCACAATTGTTGAAAGCAACAATTGTTGAAACACGTAGCCGAACCCCGCCACAGACTACAAACTTCTCGAAGTCGTCGACGATTTGATTCAAAGTGACCGACGAAAGCCGGCCGGTGTGGCCGTGCGGTTCTAGGCGCTTCAGTCTGGAACCGCGTGACCGCTACGGCCGCAGGTTCGAATCCTGCCTCGGGCATGGATGTGTGTGATGTCCTTAGGTTAGTTAGGTTTAACTAGTTCTAAGTTCTAGGGGACTGATGATCACAGCTGTTAAGTCCCATAGTGCTCAGAGCCATTTGAACCATTTTTTTGGCCGACGAAACACTCAAAAACATATCGGAAACCATACTGAAATCTCCAAGGAACGTGTCGCCTTCACTATTGGACAGTGATCCTGCAACATGACAACGATCGCTCGAACACCTCACGCAGAACTGAAGAGACAGTGCGAAACCTGAAGCTGTTGTACACCCTCCTTACTCCCCATCTTCCGCCGTATGATTTTTATTTCTTTCCTCTACTAAAGGGGGTCCTTAAGGGTAATCATTACACCTCGAAAGATGAGGTGAACGCAGCTGTCAAGTCCTGGATCCGAAAAGTTTGGAAGAATTTTTCAGTGACGGAATGAGAAAAAGTTGTTACACTTTAGGAAAAACGTGTTAGTCTAACGGTGAATATGTTGAAACATAAATACACACATGCTCATAAATTAAGGATAATGCTGATACATGGTGAAACAACGCTCTGGTGGGCGGTTTACGGGTTTAAATCACCTAGGGGTTTGACCATGCGGTGCACTTGACCTGCGGTCGTCGCACGGTGGCGCCGGCAGCAGTTCACATACGCAGAGGTGTGTTGGTGCATGTCAGAGTACGGTATAC
This sequence comes from Schistocerca piceifrons, assembly GCF_021461385.2. Lineage (NCBI taxonomy): Eukaryota > Metazoa > Arthropoda > Insecta > Orthoptera > Acrididae > Schistocerca > Schistocerca piceifrons. Next base: position 274,101,986 of record NC_060140.1, on the reverse strand, counting down.
GCTGTGTGCAGACGTTTTCAGACGTCTAATGGTGACTGTGTGTTGAAAGTGGTTCATAGAACACATATTGATGACGTTATGAGGGGTAGAATTCTAGGGCGACTGGAGGCTGGTCAAACACCGCAGGTCGTATCAAGGGTCCTCCGTGTGCCACAAAGTGTGATCTCAAGATTATGGGAACGACTCCAGCAGACAGGAAACGCGTCCAGGCGCTACATTACGGAATGCCCACAATGTACAACACCACAAGAAGACCGATATCTCACCATCTGTGCCCGCAGACGGCCACGGAGTACTTACCGCAGCCACTGGAACAGTTGTCTCCAGACACACAGTCTACAGACGACTGAACAGACATGGTTTATTCGCCCGGAGACCTGCAAGGGCCATTCCACTGACCACTGGTCGCAGGAGAGCCTGTAAAGCCTGGTCTCAAGAACACTGTACACGGTCACTGGAACAGTCGTCCCAGGTTATGTTCACGGCGAGTCCAGTTATTCTCGCCGGATTTTCATCTGGCGTGAACCAGGAACCAGATACCAACCCCTTAAAGTCCTTGAAAGGGACCTGTACGGAGGTCTTGGTTTGATGGTGTGGGGTGGGATTATGATTGGTGTACGTACACTCCTGCATGTCTTTCACAGAGGAACTGTAACAGGTCAGGTGTATCGGGACGTCATTTTGCACCAGTATGTCCGCCTTTTCAGGGGTGCAGCGGGTCCCACCTTCCTCCTGATGGATGATAACACACGGTCCCACCGAGCTGCCATCGTGGAGGAGTACCTTGAAACAGAAGATGTCAGGCGAATGGAGTGGCCTGCCTGTTTTCCAGACCAAAATCCCATCGCGATGCTCACGGTCGACGTATCGCTGCACGTCTTGAAACTCCTACGACACTTCAGGAGCTCCGACTGGCACTGGTGCAAGAATTGGAGGCTATACCCCAGCAGCTGCTCGACCATCTAATCCAGAGTATGCCAACCCCTTGTGCGGTCTGTGTACGTGTGCATGGTGATCAAATGGTTCAAAAATGGTTCAAATGGCTCTGAGCACTATGGGACTTAACATCTGAGGTCATCAGTCCCCTAGAACTACTTAAACCTAACTAACCAAAGGACATCACACACACATCCATCCCCGAGGCAGGATTCGAACCTGCGACCGTAGCTGTCGCGCCGTTCCAGACTGTCGCGCCGTTCCAGACTGTAGCGCCTAGAACCGCTCGGCCAAACCAGCCGGCTGTGCATGGTGATCATATCCCATATTGATGTCGGGGTACATGCGGAGGAAACAGTGATGTTTTGCAGCACATGTGTTTTGGGACGGTTTTCTCAACTTATCACCAATACAGTGGACTTACAGATCTGCGTACTGTGTGTTTCTTATGTGCCTTTCCTATTAGCGCCAATTTTATGTAGAGTCACGTTGTGTGGCACCACATTCTGCAAATAGACTTAGTTTATGAGGATGAGTGCATTTGATTTTGAAGCTTAAGAATTGTACTTTAATAAACTTTTGGCCCGATATTTCTAATTGTTTCTGTTCGTGTTCTGCAGTGCCATCCATATATAACTTTAGGAGTCATAACATTTGAACCAATAATGAGACATAATCTCAATTTTGGGAGATGATTATACGCAGTGGGAGATTACATACACACTTACAAATAGAGTCCTCACGGCAAATCTCGGATGTGCCCTTAGCCACCATCGATGCACAACTGTACTCGTTTCGAAATATTCCGCGACGTAGTGTGAAGTGTATCCTCGACAGTGTTGCTTATTTGGAGTGTAGTGGCTTCACACAGCTCTGCAGTCGTCCGTGGTCTGCTCTTGTGCACGCGGCTTTTAAGATAACCGCACAAGAAGAAAGGAATCCGGGGTGGTGGTGGGGGGCGTGGGGAGGGGGGTGAGGTTATGTCAGGTGATCGGGAGAGGTGGTGGGACGGGGGGCACAAATTTTTTGAGATAATTTGACCACCAAAGAAACTAGTCACAAGTTGCGTAAAAGTGACACATTGCTCAGTCTTGTTCGAGATAACCTTCTGAAAGTTCGATGTCATCCAGCTGCTCCACAAATGTATTGAAGATGCTCGTATGAACTGTAGTGTCAAAGAAAATGGGGCAAACTATCATGTAAGCTGACGCTGCTCCACACGTTCCATCCTTTTCATCATTCAGTGGTGTTTCGTGGATGATATGGCGGTTTACACCAGTCCAGTATCTGCTCTCTTGTGTGTTGATGTAACCTGACAGATGGAACCTTGCCTCATCTGTAGACCAAGTTATGGATAGAATGGTTTAAGAAACCCTGAAACCATCGACAGCAACGCATTCTTTTCTCATGATCTGTTTCTCACAACGCTTGCATCGTATGCACTCTGTATGATCGCAGCGCCGATTTCTTCGCAGCTCACTGACATGTGGCACATGAAATGCCTATCTCCTGGCTCAATCGACTCAACGATTTCCTTGGAGAGTTCTCCTATCCTCTTCAAACACTATCGGTAACCTCTGCATTCAATGCTGATCTGTGTTTAGGACTCTTTTGAACACCAGTTATCTCCAGTTGCCCTACAATCGATAAAATTGTTGCCTCTGTTGGAACATAGTGCACACTGAATTCTCTCCAGAATCCAATAACTCAGTCTTCCAATATGTTTTCACAATCAAAACCAGCTCTCGAAGTGCATACTGCGTGTCTCTGCCAGCTAAAGTCTGCGAACGAATCACTAATTTGCTCGTTATTGTCACGCGGCCCGAACTACACAGTCACAGATTTCGCTAAGCGAAACTGACGAGGCTACGAACGAACTAACACGAGCCGAGCAAGCGTGGCACTTATAACGGATCTTTTACGTTGGGATAAATTTATTTTATTTTTTTGTTAGATGTTTTCGTTAAATAGCTGAATAAATAGTAACTAGGAATGATTTAATTAAGCAGAGTAGAGAAGATAAAGTAAAAGAGATGTTCATTGGGCGGACATTGTCGTAATGTAACGTCATTGCGTTGTTCGGTTGTTAAAACACGTCGTTTGTGTTCCATTCTGCTGTTCGCTCGTGCGCGTACCTGAATGGAATTAATTCGGAGACTAGAATAAACTTTCACATAATAGTCGACAAAAGGGGTGTTGTGTGCTGTCCTTAGGTTAGTTAGGTTTAAGTAGTTCTAAGTTCTAGGGGACTGATGACCATAGCTGTTAAGTCCCATAGTGCTCAGAGCCATTTGAACCATTTTGAACAAAAGGGGTTAACGTCTGTGTTAATTTGAATTGTGGGCGACAGAATTAGTTTTGACAGATACGTGAAAACGGACGTAACGAAAGTTGTTCGCATATCATCCTTGAACGTGACTTTTTCTTTAATTAGCGATTGCGGGCTCATTAAAAGCTATTATCTCATGATTAGGACCAATCCGTCTTTCCTCCTAGATAGTGATCATTCATTAACATTTACGTCATAAGAAAAAGGATTATTAATAAAAGTGATGTTAAATGACAATTACGTGTTATTCCGTTAGTGCGGAACCGACATAGTATTTCTGAAATGACATTGATATATAATTTGTGTTAAATACTGAACTGAGATAGGAAGTAAATTGAAATTAGTGAACATTTGATACTTAGACTATAGAAGCAGAAACGCTTAAAGTTTCTCTTCTCCAAAATGGCAAAATAGGTACGAACTTTAACTCAATAGTCGACGTTATGTATTGCAAGGACATTAGCATTTCAAACTTATTTTGACGACGCGCTGTTAAACAAAGGAACGTTGAGTCTCTGTACGAGTAATAAAATTAAATCTAAAAACATAATTAATAACGGGGAACTCCGCTTTAACAAACTGCATTGCGTGTCGTCATCGGGCAATAACTGCTCAATCCTGGAGACTTGTGTGGTGAAATTAGAAGTCGGGCATTTAAAACAAACTTAAATATCCATTCAAGCTACAGTGGAGTCGACACAACACGATGTGGGCAGTTATACACTGTACCGCACAAAGAACTTCATGTGCAGAGACAACAATCAACTTGCCAACAAGTGGCGATAGGTCTGCTTCTCCCAGAGCTACTGAGATCATTAAAACAACTTTCACTTTTCTACGAGCTTACGGGGGAAATTATGATGCAGTGAAGTAGTTCTGCCGGTCGAAGTGGCCGCGCGGTTCTCGCGCTGCAGCCTGGAACCGCGAGACAGCTGCGGTCGCAGGTTCGAATCCTGCCTCGGGCATGGATGTGTGTGATGTCCTTAGGTTAGTTAGGTTTAAGTAGTTCTAAGTTCTAGGGGACTAATGACCTCAGCAGTTGAATCCCATAGTGCTCGGAGCCATTTGAACCATTTTTTTTTTTAAGTAGTTCAGATTCGTGTGGATCGTTCTGTACAAGCATGTTTGCGTTAATTTTCAGCCAACCTCGTACAAGGAATGTGGACGAAATCGATTATGACCAATGGGCGCGGCCCCCTCGTTCAAAAGTTTCCAACAAGTACTGTCACTGGCTATCAGCCGGCGGGCAGTGAGGCAGCACGTGGCGCCGCCTGGTGGAGCGGCGTGTCCTGGCGCGGTCAGCGCCCCCTCGCAGTGTGTCAAGGCCGCCGCCGACCCCCCCCCCCCCCCCCCCCCCCCAGGACAGGCCACATCAGCTCGCGTCCTCAGCCCCCCCCACCAGTGTGGCCCACTTGCGATCGCTCTCTCTGCCAGGGCCGCCGCACCGCACCGCAAATACACACTCCGCGAGGACGGAGAAAAGTGCCACGTTCCAACGCGCGATATGTCTATCCGGCAGTAATGCTGTCCAACCCTGACTCATCTGCTCCCCTGCTGGCTTTCATTTACAACTGCTTCACTGAGATACAACTGTCGATTATAGTTAAATCTGAAATGGTTCTTTATTTACGTGACCATTACGGCACTCCAACCCCAGTTATCGATACCAGTAATAGCGAGACCTATGGAGAAAAGAGAACCATTTGCATGAATATCAAGAGCTTTGACGGGAACCCAGTTCTAAGCAAATAAGGGAAAGCAGAAAGGTGGAAGGAGTATATAGAGGGTCTATACAACGGCGATGTACTTGAGGACAATATTATGGAAATGGAAGAGGATGTAGATGAAGATGAAATGGGAGATATGATACTGCGTGAAAAGTTTGACAGAGCACTGAAAGACCTGAGTCGAAACAAGGCCCCCGGAGTAGACAACATTTCATTAGAACTAATGAGAGCCTCGGGAGAGCCAGTCCTGACAAAACTCTACCATCTGGTGAGCAAGATGTATGAGACAGGCGAAATACCCTCAGACTTCAAGAAGAATGTAATAATTCCAATCCCAAAGAAAGCAGGCGTTGACACATGTGAAAATTACCGAACTATCAGTTTATTAGTCACAGCTGCAAAATACTAACGCGAATTCTTTACAGACGAATGGAAAAACTGGTAGAAGCCGACCTCGGGGAAGATCAGTTTGGATTCCGTAGAAATGTTGGAACACGTGAGGCAATACTGACCCTACGACTTATCTTAGAAGAAAGATTAACGGAAGGCAAACCTACGTTTCTAGCATTTGTAGACTTAGAGAAATCTTTTGACAATGTTGGGTGGAAGGGGTAAAATACAGGGAGCGAAAGGCTATTTACAATTTGTACAGAAACCAGATGGCAGTTATAAGAGTCGAGGGACATGAAAGGGAAGCAGTGGTTGGGAAGGGAGTGAGACTGGGTTGTAGCCTATCCTCGGTGTTATTCAATCTGTACGTTGAGCAAGCAATAAACGAAACAAAAGAAAAGTTCGGAGTAGGTATTAAAATCCATGGAGAAGAAATAAAAACTTTGAGGTTCGCCGATGACATTTTAATTCTGTCAGAGACAGCAAAGGACTTGGAAGAGTAGTTGAACGGAATGGATAGTGTCTTGAAAGGAGGATATAAGATGAACATCAACAAAAGCAGAACGAGGATAATGGAATGTAGTCGAATTAAATCGGCTGATGCTGAGGGAATTAGATTAGGAAATGACACACTTAAAGTAGTAAAGGAGTTTTGCTATTTCGGGAGCAAATTAACTGATGATGGACGAAGTAGAGAGGATATAAAATGTAGACTTGCAAAGGCAAGGAAAGCGTTTCTGAAGAAGAAACATTTGTTAACATATAGTATAGATTTAAATGTCAGGAAGTCGTTTCTGAAAGTATTTGTATGGAGTGTAGCTATGTATGGAAGTGAAACGTGGACGATAACCAGTTTGGACAAGAAGAGAATAGAAGCTTTTGAAATGTGGTGCTACAGAAGAATGCTGAAGATTAGGTGGGTAGATCTTATAACTAATGAGGAGGTATTGAATAGGATTGGGGAGAAGAGAAGTTTGTGGCACAACTTGACCAGAAGAAGGGACCGGTTGGTAGGACATGTTCTGAGGCATCAAGGGATCACCAATTTGGTACTGGAGGGCAGCGTGGAGGGTAAAAATCGTAGAGGGAGACCAAGAGATGAATACACTAAACAGATTCAGAAGGATGTAGGTTGCAGTAGGTACTGGGAGATGAAGAAGCTTGCACAGAATAGAGCAGCTCAGGACTGAAGACCACAACAACCACAACAGGTGCTCCGATGTATCGATATATTACAGTGATATGGTTCTTGTGTGTATTCATTTCTGTGAGACTGTCATAATCTTTGACTTACTTGTAATCGTTTTGGCGCGAGTGCGCACAGAACAGCCTTTGTTTCACTTTGCAGAAGTTGTTATTTCGCTTTGTAAAAGAACAGTCAAGTCTTGTGTTTGGTTAAAGGCGAAATTAAATATATGAAGATTGATACAAAACTGTTTTCTTGATGATGTGACGATTAAGAAGAAGTATATATGATTTACAAGATGTTTAAAAAAATGTGGATCGTGAACACCAAGTCAAAAATTATTTCTACCATACCATTTTTCTCATCTGGGATTGTTTGATCATTAAGAATTTCCTGAGAAACGCATTTGTTAGGTCTTCAAATATTGCTAAAATATAGATCTGGACCTTCTAGCAGTCAAAGTGGTATCACCCTAAAATCAACAAGATGAGCCATAACAACTTCGACGAAATCTATGTGGGAATCCATTCAAGATAAGTGCTAAAATTAATGGCTTTTTTTACAGTGACTTCATTATTTCCATTCTGACGATACTATCCACAGTCAATAACTTTGTTGTTGCCCGATAAAGTGAACATATGCTGCCTGAGTAAAATTATTAATCTGGTTTCTAACCTACTTTGCAAGTGGTGGTATTGTTAGAAAGTGCAGCTACCCGAAGAGGTCCAGTGTAATTATCGTCTGGCAGCGAAACTTCATAGATATCCTAACGCGGAACAGAATTACGCTCGAAAAAATTCAGTTCAAATTTTGGCCATCAGGTGCAAATCTGGCGCTGTGAATGCAAGAAAGACGTATATAAATGTTTCCATAAGTTACTGATTAGGAATGGGACGAGGGCAGAAAGGTCAAATAAAGAACAAGTCTTAATGTTGATTTTATTATTAACCACTGTTCACATATATTGTTCAATATGGGCACCAGAGACGTCGACGAGATGTACAGCGCCAGAGTTGCGCCTGGTGGCCAAAATAGGAACTATTTTTTCAGCGTAAATCTGTTTCACTTTAATGCATTAGCATATCTACAAAGTTTCGCTGCCATACGATAATTACAGCCACACTGAGCCTCCATGAGTAGTTGCACTGTAATTACATGCACGTGGTACAGTAATTCCTTACAACTCCATCTCGATAACTTCACCTTCTGATACAACCTGTACTACCTTTCCATCAATTCTGCTAACGCTCAGGCAGTAATTACAGGAAAAATCAAAGACCTTTACTTGGTAATCAAATGGTTCAAATGGCTCTGAGCGCCGCGCGGCATTAGCCGAGCGGTCTTAGGCGCTGCAGTCATGGACTGTGCGGCTGGTCCCGGCGGAGGTTCGAGTCCTCCCTCGGGCATGGGTGTGTGTGTGTGTTTGTTCTTAGGATAATTTAAGTTAGGTAGTGTACAAGCTTAGGGACTGACGACCTTAGCAGTTAAGTCCCACACGATTTCACACACATTTGAACATTTTTTTGGCTCTGAGCACTATGGGACTTAACTTCTGAGGTCATGAGTCCCCTAAGAACATCAGACACATCCATGCCCGAGGCAGGATTCGAACCTGCGACCGTAGCGGTCGCGTGGTTCCAGACTATAGCGCCTAGAACCGCTCGGACGCCCCGGCCGGCACCTGGTAACCTACTACGATCCAATTCACCTAACTCAAGCAGGCAAATATCTTGCGCTGACATTACTTCGAACACTCATATACTAACCGCCAAAAACAAATCCCAGAATAGATTAAAACTGCCAACAGGTCAAACATGGTGATTATTGAACCCTGGGACAGCAACCACAGTGCCGGTGAATTCCATTGTGGGCGCGAGTCTTTTTCTTTACCAGTTCAATAACTATAGATACTTCCTCTTGCGTAAAAAGGCAGACAACGGTTTTAGTCGCGTATCGTGTATGTGGATGTGTCTGTATCGTCAGATGCGTCTGTGTCGTCAGTTCACAGATCGTCATCACAGAACAATCTATTTAACAGATTTTCTGCTGCACGCCGGTATCATTGTCATTTTACCGTTGCCTAAACGAATCTACATCTACCATCTACATCTACGTCATTACTCCGCTATTCTCAATAAACTGACTGGCAGAGGGTTCAACGAACCACCTTCAAGCTGTCTCTCTACCGTACCACTCTCGAACGGCACGCGGGAAAAACGAGCACTTAAATTTTTCTGTGCGAGCCCTGATTTCTCTTATTTTATCGTGATGGTCATTTCTCCCTGTGTAGGTGGACGCCAACAGAATGTTTTCGCAATCAGAGGAGAAAACTGGCGATTGAAATTTCATAAGAAGATCCCGTCACAACGAAAAACGCCTTTGTTTTAATGGTTACCACTCCAATTCACGTATCATACCTGTAACACAATCTCCCCCATTTCGCGATAATACAAAACGAGCCGCCCTTCTTCGTGCTTTTTCGATGTCACCCGTCAGTCCCACCTGATGCGGATCCCACGCCGCACAGCGATACTCCAGAATAGGGCGGACAAGCGTGGTGTAAGCAGTCTCTTTAGTAGACCTGTTGCACCTTCTAAGTGTTCTGCCAGTGAATCGCAGTCTTTGGTTTGCTCTACCCACAATATTATCTATGCGATCGTTCCAATTTAGGTTATTTGTTATTGCAATCCATGAGTATTTCGGCCGGGAGTTTATAGGCATTTCTCCGATCATTATCTTTTATTTTTTTCTTTACACACTCCCCTCAGAGTGTCAGATAGCGCCCCTTAATATTTCGTGTTGACCTGTCTGTATTTTTTAAGTCTGACTGTCTCTGGATCTGCTTCCGTTCGTGTATGGGTTCCTTTGTCACTCTTGGCAGCTCTCTATTCCATGAAAATCTGCCTCTGGATTTGGTGGTTACTTGTTTGCGAGTCGGTACGTTAACCAGCTTAAGGGCTGGGAAAAAGAATGTGGAAACACCGAAAACACAACAGAAAGGAAAATCGTTGGCATTCAGAACAGCTGCCAGTCGTCTCTGAATGGACAGGTACAGGTTCTGCAGGGATTTCAAGGGTATCTTATACCACTATTTCTGCAAAATAGTCCAAGTTCAGATAATGATGATGAAGGTGGTTAGCAATCACACAGCCTTCTCTCCAAAGTACACGACAATCGAGATCTGCTAACTTTGGTGGCCAGGGGAGATGCGAAGTTCATCCTCGAGCTCACAAAAACCAATCCAGGACGATGCGAACTGTCTAAACAGGGGCCCTGACGTCATACAATACAGAATCACAATTGCAGAACAAACACTGTGTCATGAGACGGACCTGATGAGGCAGAATAGTGACATAATCCTTGGCAGTAATGAGTCCTTGCAGTCACTATGGAACTGCCAGGATATGGCTGCCCAAGTCAACACCGAACCTCCGTTGTTGGAAACGAGACTCGTCCGACCTAATAACTTCTCAAATTGCACCACTATGTTTAATGGCTTCCCGTACCAAGTTTTCCTGTTACGAGCTTTTACATCACTGATAAGTGGTTTTGGAATCCTAGCTCATCGTGAAAATCCCTGCATATGAAGCTCCCTTCGTCTTGTTATGGTACTGTCAGATTTCGTATGTGCGACATTCAGTTCTGCAGTGACTTTTGCTGCTATCGTCTTCTTATTTCTCGTCACACCCCTCTTCGAGAGCTATGTGATCACGATCCACGATCATTCAACACACACACACACACTTTCGTCCGCGGTGTAAGTTAGCGGATGATGTTTATCCTAGTTCCCTATATGTGGTAACATCGTCGATACGGTGCGTCTTGAAACAACAGACACTTCTACTCCCTTGGCTGTGGAAGCACCTACCATACGAGAAACAACAATTTGCCCACGGAGCAATTCACGTAGTTCCCACGTAATGCATTCGCACCAGCACAGAACAGTGTACGACCACGACTCACGATTGCAACGTATTGAGGACGTTGCATAGATGCCGTTCCAAATGTGGAAACTCGTTTCAATTATGATTCCAATTAGGATCTACACGGATAGCGTCACAACGTCTACAGCACGACTGAGAACAATCAGAAGGGTGACCGGTTGCAGCTTTCCTTGACACAGGAGCAGAGAGTGATAATACTGGACGCAATTGGGGCACAACGTATCTTTTCACACGTATTTCAGTGGCAACACGGTGGACATGAGCGTGTATGGATGCTCAGATGAGAAAAAACGTTGCCAGATTGCATTCTTTATCTTCATACGGGCCCATCACGTGATATGATGGTATGCAGTGATATCAAGTACACAACACGATCACCTCTGGACCGTATAGACCAGCGGTTCCCAACAATCCTTAAACTATTACGACTCAGTGCAGTTAGACGTTAGCTGGTACTTGGAACATTTTTATTTTTAAATTAATGGAAAATGAATGATATTTAACTTATGTATGTATCCGGGTGTTTGTGTGTTTGAATGAATGAATGAATGATGAAGGTATTCATGGTACATCGCAAGTACTACCCACAACTCCTTCCTTCTCAGATAAGAAAGCTAACTATCCACATTGAGGATAGACACTTGTTACTTGAGATAGTTCCCCTGCATTACTCCTCTCCACTGCGGCACTTGCTTCACCTGGACACTGCAACCCCATTTAATATCAATCTAGTTAAAATGTGTGCACTATTACTGCTGTTCGTAAATCACTTGATTGCTGGACTCGTTACTTCTGAAATGGCAGAAGTCAGAAGACTTCTGGCTGTTAACGCTTTGTGTCAGACCTCAGCCACTAATCGTAATAGTAATAATAATAACAATAATAATACTACTGTGTATAGCGCTTCAGTGGCCCTTTTCCACTTACTGCTGTGTCGTGCTCCCAATTAATTCATTTATCTCTTTCGAAACGAGTAATTAATCAATTTGTGGACTACTGCAGGTACTATCTACAACTTAGAGAAGACATCGATGTACGAGACAAGCCACAACAAATGTGGAACCTGTACCCTCCAACCCACTAATGCTACTAACTGAGATAAACTAATTATTGATAACTTATATGAACAGTAGTAGGGTTTTACAAAATTGTGATAATGTAATGATCTTTTGAAAATGATTTAGTTTCGTGACTGAAACAGAATCGAATCGTTTAATTCTGTGATGTGGAGAGCAGGCATTACGTTTGTGACATATCTTCATTGTTTCAAGGACGTCATGGTTCAAATGGCTCTGAGGACTATGGGACTTAACATCTGAGGGCATCAGTCCCCTAGACTTAAAACTACCTAAATCTAACTAACCTAAGGACATCACACACATACATTCCCGAGGCAGGATTCGAACCTGCGACCGTAGCAGCAGCGCGGTTCCGGACTAAGGTGCCTAGATCCGCTCGGCGACAACAGCCGGCCAAGGACGTTATCTTTCGACTAGATTATGTGGCAGCACATGTTGCACGTGCTATCCTGACCCGTCTGACTGCAGAAGTTGTTCGCTGTTGCCCTGAATAGCGTCTTCTTCTTTCTCTTCTCCAGAGGAAACAGCAGATCTTGAGTTATCGGGAGAAGGGCACGCCACCACACATCCTTATCTGTAACCTAATTTTGGTTCGGTTTCGATGCCCTATCTGGTGAGAGCTATTGTTGTTCGCGGTAGCTGCCCTGTGTACTTACACCGCACCTTGTGCACCCCCAAACCCCCTACAAATTTAATCAAGCATTGTTCTTTCTATACCGTATAGGCACAATAAGTGAAGTTTTGTTACCTACTAACCTTAAATTTAACGGCCAATACAGTACAATAAAAGCTGCACAAACTGTATTCTAAAATTTTTGCCGTATCGCTCAGGCCCAGCATGAAGCCGAAAACGTCGGTAATGCTGATGCGACAAAAGGACCACAGGGAGCCAGTCAAAGTGTTAGCTGAGGCAAATGCCAGCTTTGTGACTACATCGAATCTGGACGCCAGGGAAGAGTGAAAGTATAGGCGCCTCGCCATCTTGCCGGCGTTCGCTGCTTTCTCCGTCGCGCCAGAGATCCGCAGCTAGCTGCCGGCGGCTGCACTTTCTTCTGGCGCTACACGCGCTGTTGACACGCTAGCGCCTCTGACTTTCACTCTTCTCAGACACACACCCGCCTCCTCGGCGGGAACGTCGATGATGGAGATATTCACAGGTTACCCGAAACAATATGACCACTGGGCACCGAAAGTCTGAAAGACAGTTGGTGGCGTTACGGCACGTGACGCGGCAAGGAAAGCGGATAACCGGAGCCAAGATGAATGGCGTATCAACAGCCCCCTTCTTGCCGGACAATGAACGTACTTAAAATGAAGTTTGAAAGGAGAACCTGCTCAGGAAAATTCAGAAGACCACGATTATTCAGGACTGTTACACTACTGGCCATTAAAATTGCTACACCAAAAATAAATGCAGATGATAAATGGGTATTCATTGGACAAACATATTGTACTAGTACTGACATGTGGTTAGATTTTCACGCAATTTGGGTGCATAGATCCTGAGAATCAGTACCCAGAACAACGGCCTTGATACGCCAGGGCATTGAGTCAAACAGAGCTTGGATGGCGTGTACAGGTACAACTGCCCATGCAGCTTCAACACGATACCACAGTTCATCAAGAGTAGTGACTGGCGTATTGTGACGAGCCAGTTGCTCGGCCACCATTGATCAGACGTTTTCAATTGGTGAGAGATCTGGAGAGTGTGCTGGCCAGGGCAGCAGTCGAACATTTTCTGTATCCAGAAAGGCCAGTACAGGACCTGCTACATGCGGTCGTGCATTATCCTGCTGAAATGTACGGTTTCGCAGGGATCGAAAGAAGGGTAGAGCCACGGGTCGTAACACATCTGAAATATAACGTCCACCGTACAAAGTGCCGTCAGTGCGAACAAGAGGTGACCGAGACGTGTAACCAATGGCACCCCATACCATCACGCCGGGTGATACGCCAGTATGGCGATGACGAATACACGCTTCCAATGTGCGTTCACCGCATGTCGCCAAACACGGATGCGACCATCATGATGCTGTAATCAGAATGCCATTCGTGCACCGATGATCGTCGTTGAGTACAACATCGCAGGCGCTCGTGAAGCGTCAAGGGTAACCGCAGCCAAGGTCTCCGAGTTGATAGTCCACGCTGCGGCAAACGTCGTCGAACTGTTCGTGCAGATGGCTGTTGTCTTGCAAACGGCCCCATCTCAGGGATCGAGACGTGGCTGCACGATCCGTTACAGACCTGCGCATAAGGTGCCTAGACTGCTAGTTATACGAGGCCGTTGGGATCCAGCACGGCGTTCCGTATTACCCTTCTGAACCCACCGATTCCATATTCTGCTAACAGTCATTGGTTCTCGACCAACACGAACAGCAATGTCGCGATACGATAGACCACAATCGCGATATACTACAATCCGACCTTTATCAAAGTCGGAAACGTGATGGTACGCATTTCTCCTCCTTACACGAGGCATCACAACAACGTTTCACGAGGCAACGCCGGTCAACTGCTGTTTGTGTATGAGAAATCGGTTGGAAACTTTCTTCATGTCGTCACCGGCGCCAACCTTGTGTGAATGCTCTGAAAAGCTAATCATTTGCATGTCACAGCATCTTCTTCCTGTCGGTTAAATTTCGCGTTTGTAGCACGTCTTCTTCGTGGTGTAGCAATTTTAATGGCCAGTGGTGTATAACCCACTAATGTACAGTCATTTTGCTCCTCAGCAAAAGTTTCTGATACACGTTGAAGGTCAACGTTTGGAAGTCAAAACTCCAAACGCTGGCACACCCCAGGGGTAAATGCTCCCTATTTTATTAGCAAAAGCCTTGCCGCAGTGGTAACACCAGTTCCCGTCAGTTAAGCGCTGTTGAGCTGGTCTGGCACTTTGATGGGTGACCATCCGGTCTGCCGAGCGCCGTTGGCAAGCTGGGGGCACTCAGCCTTTGTGAGGCAAACCGAGGAGCTACTTGATTGAGAAGTAGCGGCTCCGGTCTCGTAAGCTGACATACGGTAGGGAGAGCGGTGTGCTGACCACGTGCCGCTCCACATCGGCATCCAGTGACGCCTATGTATGAGGATGACACGGCGCCCGGTCGGTACCGTTGGGCCTTCCAAGGCATGTTCGGACGGTGTTTATTAGCAAAAGAAGGGTTCGGGGGGAAACCAGATAGCTCACTTGTTTGTGAAATTTTTTGCTGCAGCTCAGACTCATCACACCAATCTGGTGAAGGGCTAAAACTGAAAAAACAATAGACAAAGCGAGTCCAGAGGTATTAGCACTTAAAGTCTTGCTGTAAGGATAAAGAACAAGATAGGTCAATTTTACAGAGGAGAGAAGCAGGCAAGTAAGTGGGACTCATTTAATGTTTGCGTATTTACTCACTACTCATAAATTAATGAAGTTTTAAATATAAGGTGTATCAAAAATAATCTTAAGATTTAAAAAATCATAACTATTATGTTATTTGAGATATGCGAGTAAACAACGTACTGTTGAAAAGAGGAAACTCTCCAGTTTTACATGGTTCCCACTAGGTAACAGTGGGTCGGGACGACAGACAGCTTTTTGTGTTCTACATTTTGCGCATTGCGGGTCAGTAACAACTGTTCAATGTGACTTTCGTTCTAGGCATGGTGTGGATCATCCTACAGCATAGAGCATTAGACGATGGCATGAAAAATTCCGAGGAACGAGTTGGTTTTGTTATGGCGTAAAGTCAAGCACCGGCACCCCAGTCGGGAACGATGGAGCAGAGAGGGCTGGGACAAGGCGTCAGCCAAATGCACACTGACCGACCCCTCTCCAGGACGACAACGCAACAGCAGCGGCCTCTGTGCGAAGAGGACATAAGCGCTGCGCCCGACTTGTTGCGGCCCAGTCGAAGAGAAGCTTCAGGAATAGCGACCTGAATAGAAGCGTCAACTGTACTACTTCGCTAATATTAGGAATTGTATATACTGAAGAATCTTGTTTATTTTGTATGTCGCCCTTTGCTTGCGTCATATCTATGTAATATCCAAAGTTAAGTATTGTCGCCGGCCGGTGTAGCCGTGCGGTTCTAGGCGCTTCAGTCTGGAACCGCGTGACCGCTAGGAACCGCGTGACCGCTACGGTCGCAGGTTCGAATCCTGCCTCGGGCATGGATGTATGTGATGTCCTTAGGTTAGTTAGGTTTAAGTAGTTCTAAGTTCTAGGGGACTGATGACCACAGATGTTTAGTCCCATAGTGCTCAGAGCCATTTGAACCAATTTTTAAGTATTGTCATTTATTTTTTTGTAATAAAACTCATTAATACGATTTGTTCGAATGTTGTCTAGCGATCCGAGAAAACAGGTTTCCTAGACACCCCATATTTGACGACTAGGCAGGATTCAACAGTTTGTGTAAAGCCAAATCGCCGGCCATCCCCAAGTGTCGGACACAGATGTCGAACGCATCCGCCATAGTTTCACAAGGTATCCGCAGAAATCCGTTCGCCGTGCAGCTCGACACCTCAATATGATCCCGATGTCCGTCTGGCGTGTGTTGCGTCGACGTTTACACATGAAACCATACAAAATTCGCTACTGCGAGCTCTTCATCAAGGTTACACAACAACGTGTGGAGTTCAGTAATTTCGTTCTTGGCAAGACGGACGATGAGTATTTTCTTCCACGCTTAGTGTTTAGTGACGGGGCAACATTTCATTCAAACGAAAAGGTGAACAGTCATAATGTGATAATAAGGGATCCGGAACAACCACATAAAGTTTTGCAACATGAAAGGGAATCTGCAAACCTTAATTTGTTTTGTGCAGTTTCACGGGAAAATCTGTATGATCCATTTTTCTCTGTCGAGGACACTGTTACAGGAAGTACTTATCTCGATATGCTTAAGAACTTTTTTTTCCCTCAGTTGGAAACTGACTCGAACGACTTCATTTATCAAAAGGATGGGGCACCACCACACTGGCATCTGGAAGTGCGGGAATTTTTAAATCAAAGGATTACTGAACGATGGATTGGTCGCACTGGACCAAACTATTCAGCTTTACATTAGTGGCCTCCAAGGTCACCGGACCTGACTGCATGTGATCATTTCTTGTGGCGGTTTGTAAAAGACTCTGTTTATTTGCCTCCTTCCCAACAAAAATTAATGACCTGAGGCATCGCATAACAGCAGCTGTGGAAGCTGTAACTCAAGACATGCTCGCTGCAGTGTGGAGAAAATCTGAATACCGCATTGACATATGCCATGCATATCAAGTGGGGCGTATTGAACTCCTAGGGAAAGGTAGGAAAAAAGAAACTTTTTGAATTTCTCGATCATCAAAGAAAAAAATCCATTGTGTATGTTTGTTAGTTTCAGAATTATAGACATGCCAAATCGCATGATTTTTTTTTATACACACTATATTCCTGCTGTATAAAACGTGTACTACTGCAATGTCTGTGTAGCCTCTTGAATGCCTATGTATCCTTCATGAAGACAGAGTTTACTAAGCAGGTTTTGAAAGTATTTCGACATTACTTGAATTTTCACAGTCGCCATAATCTGGCAGTTATACAGGACCCCTGATACGTCTAGATACGACTCTGACAGGTGAAACGTGCGTAAGCATCCTATCTGATGACCTGCATCCATTCATGTCCATTGTGCATTCCGACGGACTTAAGTAATTCCAACAGGACAATGCGACACCCCAAACGTCCAGAATTGCTGCAGAGTGGCTCCAGGAACACTCTTCTGTATTTCAACACTTCTGCTGGCTACCATACTCCCCAGACGTGAACATTATTGGGCATACCTGGGATGCCTTGCAACGTTCTGTCCAGAAGAGACATCCACCACCTTGTACTCTTGCGGACTTATAGACAGCTCTGTAGGATTCATGGTGACAGTTCCCTCCAGCATTACTTCAGACAGTCGAGTCCATGTCACGTCGTGTTGCGGACTTCTGCGTGCTCCCGGTTGCCCTACACGATAATAGGCAGGTGTACCGGTTTCTTTGTCTTCTGCGTGCTCGCTGGGGCCCTACACGATGTTAGGCAGGTGTACCGGTTTCTTTGTCTCTTTAGTGTATATTGGCATATCAAGTGACTGGAACGTCGGCAGACAATGTAGTGGTTGTGGGAGTGCAGTATGGGACAGACGTGCGATATTAATGAGTGTCATGGCGGCCAGATCGTGAGTGATCTATGCACGACATTATATCCCCAATATCGTTCAAGAACTGGCCTTCGCAAGAGCAACCGAGCGAGATGGCGCATTGGTTAGCACACTGGACTCGAATTCTGGAAGACTACGATTCAAGTCCCTGTCTTGTCATCTACAGTGTGTCCATAAAGTCTGGGTACATAGGGAATTCTAATAAATAATAGTAATTCACATTTTAAGCTCTTTAATGTTAATAAAGAATATTTTCAACATGATCTCCGTGATTTTCAATGCATAATTTAATGCTCTTAAATGGTTCAAATGGCTCTGAGCACTATGGGACTTAACTTCTATGGTCATCAGTCCCCTAGAACTTAGAACTACTTAAACCTAACCAACCCAAGGACATCACACATATCCATGCGCGAGGCAGGATTCGAACCTGCTACCGTAGCGGTCACGCGGTTCCAGACTGACGCGCCTAGAACCGCACGGCCACACCGGTCGGCTCTTAAATTTGTAATCTTCATCGAGTAAACTTCCTCTTTCAGCATGTCCCAGAAAAATAAATCAGAGAGAGGAAGGTCTGGCGAACGTGGGGACTATTCCACGTGACCTCTTCTCCCAATCCAGTGAGGAAAATTGTCATTCAACCAATGTCTAACAGCTGAAGCAGAAGGGGCAAGGTCCCCATCCTGCTGAAACCAGCCTGGAAGTCCCTCACCCAAACGCTGAGTTTGAGGCATCAGTTTGTCTCTCAGCATGTTCAGGTAAGTCCTACCCGTTACATGTTCATCAAAGAAGAAAGATCCTAGCAGATGAGCTTTCCACAAACCACACCATACCATCACCATTTGGCCGCCTTGCAGTTCGCATGGACTCATCCAATGTCTTTAGTAAAGCTAATATCTCCATCCAATTTACACATTTTCATGCGTCTCCTGGGGTTATTTAAATGATGCTATAGCTTTAACTTGTACGGATGAAACCTCTCCTCTGCCTAGACTTTGTGGATGGTTGACCTAGAACACTTAATTCCTTGCATGTCCTATGAAGCGATTTCGTTTGGTTGCTATAAGCCTTGGCCAAGGCACCCTCTTTCGTTTCATCTGAAGTCTGGAACGGGATTTGTCCGACACATTGCCTGTTTCTTTAAACTTGGTGATTAATTTCCCGACGACAGTAAAACAAATAGGCTGACGATGAGGGTATAGAAAGTTAAATTCTTACGCAATTTTGCGATAGACCGTCATTCTGGTCCATTTAAAAGTACCAACTCCTGTCGCTCTCTTTTAGACAGAGGCGTCATTGAACCTGGAAAAAAATATTTATTAGAATTGCTAGAATTTATTTTATTATTTATTTATTTATTAATATTTATCAATATTTACAGAATATTTATTAGAATTTTTTAGAATTCCCCACGTACCCAGACCCTGTAGATTCAGGTTTGCCGTAATTTCCGTAAGTCGCTGAAGATGGATCGTGGGATGGCTCCTTTCCTGGTCCGATCTTGTGCTCCTTCTACAATGATCTCGTTGTCGATGTGACGTTAAACACTGATGTTACTTCCGTTCTTTAAGAGAGCCACTGTGCGAAAAGTGCGCCGTGAGTATTTCGATTCGGAGATTCAATAGCCTGGTGAAACAGCGTGATGCGTGTCAGAGACCGCGGTCGAGTGTAGTTGATTGTAACAACGGACAGAAGCGCCGCAAGTCACTCTACATTCAGTGCCGGATAACAC
This sequence comes from Schistocerca piceifrons, assembly GCF_021461385.2. Taxonomy (NCBI): domain Eukaryota; kingdom Metazoa; phylum Arthropoda; class Insecta; order Orthoptera; family Acrididae; genus Schistocerca; species Schistocerca piceifrons. Next base: position 274,082,508 of record NC_060140.1, on the reverse strand, counting down.
CAACTAGTGAGCAGTCACGCCAGCCGGAGTAATACACTTGCTACAGAGTACAAAAGGCAGTATTCTGCACGAGTACTTCCGCACACAGCAAGTTACAGGGCACGGCTTTCAGTGTGGCCTTGTTGTAAGAAGACCGTTATCGAACGATCGAAGCATGGAAGGAGGTCGCCTGGGTTGATGAGCAGTGTTATTTGTAGACGGCAGGTCATGAGAACGTTGAAATCCAGATGAGGCGATGAATCACGCTTGCTAATAGGGCACCGTTGAAGCATCCATATCCACGTGCTTACCGTACAATTCACACTTAAGTGTTTAGCACAGGTTTGACAGAAACATTTTCAGGCTGTTTCTCTACAGTTCCATTCTCGAATAGCAGGTCGGTAAGAGAACAGCTAAATCTTTCAAAAAAAATGGTTCAAATGGCTCTGAGCACTATGGGACTTAACTACTGTGGTCATCAGTCCCCTAGAACTTAGAACTACTTAAACCTAACCAACCTAAGGACATCACACACATCCATGCCCGAGGCAGGATTCGAACCTGCGACCGTAGCGGTCGCGCGGTTCCAGACTGTAGCGCCTAGAACCGCTCGGCCACCCGGCCGACCTAAATCTTTCCATACGAGCTCTGAATACTCTTATTTTCTTACGGTGGTCATATCTCCCTGCGTACGTGGAAGCCAACGAAGTATTTTCTCATTCGAAGGGGAAAGTTGGTGGTTGTAATTTCGTAACAACGTCTCGCCGCTACGAAAAATGCCTTTGCTTGAATGACTGTCAGACCATCTCGTTTATTAGATTCCCAACATTCTTTCCCCTATTTCGCGATAACGAGCTCTCCCTCTTTCAACTTGTTCGACGTCGTCCGCCAACCCTATCTTGTAGGATCCCACACCCCGTTGCATTTCTCCATAAATAGTCCGTCCACGATATCCAGAAGGTGGTAGATAGCGGCGCCCAGATAGATGCAGTGCTCTTTGACTTCAGTGAGGCATTCGATATAGTTCCGCTATGCCGCCTATCTGATGCATGGGGAGTATCATACCATCTGTGTGACTAGACTGAGGAGTTTCCAGTAAACAGAACGCAAAATGTCATTCTCGATGGAGAGAAGTCTTCAGAAGTAAAAGTAACTTCAGGCATACCCCAAGGGAGTGTTACAGGTCTATTACTTTACACAACATTTATAAATGATGTAGTACACAATATCGGAAATTCGGTGGGGCTACTGCTGTGAACAAATAAGTCGCAACGCTAGAAAATTATAGCGAAATGCAGGAAGACATGCACATGACCGATGCTTAGTGCGGCTAGTGACAATTGAACCTCAACGTAAACAAACCTTTTTCGTGCACACAGACAGAAAGATCTATAGCTGTATGATTACACGATTGCAGACCGATCACTGGAAGCAATTACTTCCGTAAAATATCTAGGAATATACGTACAGAGCGATTTAAACTGGAATGACCGCAAAAAACTAATCGCAGGAAAGGTAGATGCCAAACTGATAATAGTTGGAAGAGTACTCTGGAATTGTTGTCCGCCAACAAAGGAGGTAGCTTACAAAACCCTCTCTCGACCAGTGCTTTAATATTGCTTATCAGTCTACATCTACATCTACATGATTACTCTGCAATTCACATGTAAGTTCTCTACTGGTGCAACGGTAGAGAAGTGACACTACGTAAGCTCCGCTGTTTTTTCGCAAAGGAAGCAAATTTTAACATGGCAACAAGAAGAATGTATAGGTTTTAATCAACATTCGCCGTCATGACGTTTCTTTGAAAGTTACAAATCGTTAACTAGCCAAGCGAAAATAAATTGCTGTATTTTCAGCAGAATTCATTTTAGATACTAATCAAAGCAATCGTGACAAATCTTTTTGAATGGTCACCATGCAATTGTGGGCATGCAGGGTTTCCACTTAATATTTACAAAAAATGTGAGCGTGGGCTTCAATTTAGCACGGCACTTCCCCTACAGCGCTCGACATTTCCCCTACAAAATGGTTCAAATGGCTCTAAACGCTATGGGACTTAACATCTGAGGTCATAAGTCCCCTAGACTTATATAACTACTTAAACCTAACTAACCTACGGACATCACACACATCCATATCCGAGGCAGGATTCGAACCTGCGACAGTTGTGGTCGCGCGGTTCCGGACTGAAGCGCCTAGAACTGCTCGGTCACAACGGCCGGCTATTTCCCCTACAGCGCCTGCCCATAACCCCCACACCACTACTCTCTCCACACGTGCCCTGCCGACTGCGCATCTGCCGTCCACGGTATTGTGCACGGACCCTTAACTTCTTTTTCTCAAGGTCAGTTACTACAGACTGTGACCTGTGTGATCAGAAATCTTCAGGCATTTCTGTTACCCTTTTGTATGGACTGTTCTACCATGTGATAATCCTAATTCCACGATTCTGTATCAGTTCGATGTCTTACGACTACTCCATAACGACTTTAAACAGTGGAACAATAATCAAGAATTAGTGACAATAGTGGCTTGTAAGCGATTTACTGTACAGGTGCAACGTTTCCAACAGTTCCAAGTATTCCATTCGTCTTCCCTAATACTGAATTTACGTGCTTGCCCGATTTCATATCGCGTTTTGGTATTACCCGTAAATTCGAATACAATGTGAACTGCTCAAGATATTCATCGCTAACCTTGTGATGAGATGCTATCGGGCTCTTCCCCTTTGTTAATGGCGTTAGCTTACATTTATCTACATTTAAAGAGAGGTGCCATTTATTAAACCAAGTGAAATTTCTGTCCAAGGTCTCTGGACTGCTGTGTTATCGTAGAATGACAATATTTTCCTGTAAACAGCATCATTAGCGAACAGTCTGATGGTGCCGCTGATTCTACCGGCTAAAATTTGCTAATAATGTAACTGTGACATTTTCACTAACAAACGATACAGGAAGCTGCAGTTCTAATACGCTTACGTTTGTCTGCCGCACCATGTGCATCACTTTTGTGGAGGGGGGTGGGGTGGACGGACTATATCTTTACCAAGGCCGTAAGAAACTATGAGGATTAGCAGTCAATATACAAATTTTCTTTATTGGCTATACTGGTTTCGGTCTGTCTTAAGAAAACTGCAAGTGGCTATGCATGTGGTTATGAGGCTTTTTAGTATCCTAAAAGAACCTTCAACTCACGACTGTATTTGGCTAGTGTAAGAAAACCGCCTAGTGACTTGGCTATTTTAAGACAACTGGAAGCAACTAATTATTTATATTCAAGAATTCCACTAGTTTATGGTTCTGGAGTTGTTAAGAAGCTCATCCTTAATATACATTTGAAAATACTTTTTCTATTTGTAGGATATTTTATTCCTATGGGTAGACTGTCAAAGTAGCTGCGTATTATGCACTTTTTTGTGCCAAAGCTAGTCTCATTAAAGGATAACGCTGTTCGGTTTTCCTTTAAGGCACTTGTGAGTGTATCTGTTGCTTTCAACCTAACAGTTAATCCTAACCAAGGGATGCACTTCGATTCGTTTTGAATATGTTGTAGTGTAGAGCAAAATAAGAGTCACATGTTTTTATATATGCACGTACCTCCGTTAAGGGGGTGGGGGTGGGAGTGGGAACACCCCTTGAAGGAATATCAGTTAATTTTTGCTTTAAAAATGTGATACTGTTTGTGACTACTGTCATGAAACTGCAATTGTCCGATGTGTTTCGTGCACAAAATCAAATTGCATTCAGCATGTTTTGACCCAAACAATTTTGCACTTCCTCACTATTGTACAGATTTACAGTGATGTTACAACACCTGTGGGGTCCTGTACACTTGTCGCTCATAGGGTGCCTAAAAGGATGCTACTTTCTCGGAATGCTACACAGCAATTCAAGCAAATCACATTAATAGTTGTTATTATAAAGAGTTTTGACACTACTTAATTTGTGTTTACAATGGTGTCCCAAGCGATGGGCGACATGCAAACCGACAATGTCATTCGCTATAGACAGTGCCCATACAAGCAATGGATATGGATCAGTAATAACTGCTGTCGCATTGTGGGCAGTCCTGTCTAGTGCTGTGCGGCCGAGGCTGGCAGGAGCAGAGCTTACATTCTCTTCTTGTAGAGGCCGCTCCTGTCGTGGTGCGGTCTTAGTCAGCAAGCTATTGGCTGACGCCGTCTCACAGCCTTCTCTGCTTGTGCGTTCTTCATCTTCGTGCCGGCGCATGTGGTAACGCCGGAACAACAATAATTTTCAAACAATTTCAAACATAATATAATTAAATCTGAAAAGGTTGCTTGAAAAGAAACAAAAATACACCAGAGATAAAAGGTAAACACAAATACAACACAAAATATTTTATATTTCATTAAATTATATATATATATATATATATATATATATATATATATATATATATATAATGGTTCAAATGGCTCTGAGCACTATGCGACTTAACTGCTGAGGTCATCAGTCGCCTAGAACTTAGAACTGATTAAACCTAACTAACCTAAGGACATCACACACATCCATGCCCGAGGCAGGATTCGAACCTGCGACCGTAGCGGTCACGCGGTTCCAGACTGAAGCGCCTTTAACCGCACGGCCACACCGGCCGGCATATATATACATACATACATATATATATATATATATATATATATATATATATATATATATATATGTGTGTGTGTGTGTGTGTGTGTGTGTGTGTGTGTGTGTTGCATGGGGGCTTATTTATAAAGAATGCAAATATTTTTAATTTTTTGATTTAGTAGCTGTCTGTTCGGTTACGCAGTCTCGTAAACGGTTGGCCCTGACTGGTATTAGTACGCAATCTGACTGCATAGAATAACAACAAAGAATGAAAGAAAATTTCTGTTAATACAATTAATTAAGTCCCCAGCAACTATAAAACGTACGAAACCAAAGCACAAGTGTAACTGTTCTGTGTGTGGAAGTGTGATTCAACGTACACATCTGGCACGGTTCTTCTTCAATAAGACAAGAAATTTTAAATACCATTTATACTGAGTAATTAAAAAAATAGAAATACTATAATTGCGCAAGAAAACCAGAATTACACACTAATACAAGAACACAAGCCAGATGCTTTGTTGACTGAACCTGTAATGACGCATTATTTAAGACACTGAAATAATAAAAAGAAAAGGGAATTTTTTTACCTTTATATATATTGACGAAAAGCACTCTGATCATTACAATATCTCCATTCAAACAACATCTGCTATCTAGCCCATCAAACAACTGCATAAAACATGGATGAAGCACTCCCTACTACAACATCTCAACACCGACTGACTACTACCACTCCACAATCACCCACTACTGCCACATCTCGACAAGCACTCTCCACCACGACTTCTCGACAAGAACTGCCAGTGGAGGCGGCTGAATAATACTCTTTGGCGCAATCTCTGGCGCTGTGGCTCAGTGTAGCCACCTTTCAGAGTGTGTGTGTGTGTGTGTGTATGTATGTATTACTGGCCATTAAAATTGCTACACCAAGAAGAAATGCAGACGATAAACGGGTATTCATTGGACAAATATATTATACTAGAACTGACATGTGATTACACTTTTACCCAATTTGGGTGCATAGATCCTGAGAAATCAGTACCCAGAACGACCACCTCTGGCCGTAATAACGGCCTTGATACGCCTGGGCATTGAGTCAAACAGAGCTTGGATGGTGTGTACAGGTACAGCTGCCCATGAAGCTTCAAAACGATACCACAGTTCATCAAGAGTAGTGACTGGCGTATTGTGACTAGCCAGTTACTCGGCCACCATAGACCATACGTTTTCAACTGGTGAGAGATCTGGAGAATGTGCTGGTCAGGGCAGAAGTCGAACATATGCAGCGTCAAGGGTAACCACAGCCATGTTCTCCGAGCTGATAGTCCGTGCTGCTGCAAACGTAGTCGAACTGTTCGTGCAGATGGTTGTCGTCTTGCAAACGTCCCCATATGTTGACTCAGGGATCGAAACGTGGCTGAGCGATCCGTTACAGCCATGCGCATAAGATGCCTGTCATCTCGACTGCTAGTGGTACGAGGCCGTTGGGATCCAGCACGGCGTTCCGTATTACCTTCCTGAACGCACCAATTCCATATTCTGCTAACAGTCATTGGATCTCGACCTACGCGAACAGCAATGTCGCGATACGATAAACCGCAATCGTGATAGCCTACAATCCGACCTTTAACAAAGTCGGAAACGTGATGGTACGCATTTCTCCTTCTTACACGAGGCATCACAACAACGTTTCACCACGCAACGCGGGTCAACTGCTGTTTGTGTATGAGAAATCGGTTGGAAACTTTCCTCACGTGAGCAGGTTGTAAGTGTCGCCACTGGCACCAACCTTGTGTGAATGCTCTGAGAAGCTAATCATTTGCATATCACACCATCTTCTTCCTTTCAGTTAAATCTCGCGTCTGTAGCACGTCTTCTTCGTGGTGTAGCAATTTTAATGGCCAGTAGTGTGTGTATATACTAAACAACTTAATACAACAATTAGTATTGGACACATAGCAGGTGCATGTACTGTGATACAGAAATATTTCTTGCTTACTGCTGACGAATGCATCTTTGGAATACCACTTTATCTTATGTGATTGAATTAGGTATTAACGGTGCTATGTGTTTTGCTTTTAGTCAAACGCCGAAATGTAAAGAAAAATGGGGAGGGAGAGGAGGAAATTCGGAAAAAAAAGAATTTTTCAACGTATCTGGTGCACCGTTTTAACATACATTGAAAAAATTTTACTTGAAATTTTTTGTGTCTTTTGCCGTTTCAACAGTATTCATTCTCAAATATTATACTCAATTATTTTCATGGGGGTGGTTCACCCCGTTAATGGCCATAATGGCACGTGTAAGATGCTATGTCTCTTATTTTGCATTACACTACAACACATACAAAGCTGATCAAAAACGAAGTAGATACATAAATGCAGTGTGAGGCTTCGTTAAAATTCACAGCTGCTTCAAGAAATTGCTATAAGACATACATGTGTGAACCACACACATACTTCTAATTATTTTCTTTTGTGCATTGAGTACGTTTTGCCTAGGTGATGAGTTATTGTAGAAAACTATACCATAAAAGATCAGTGAACGAAAATATGCAAATTATGTCGACTTACTCAATTCTCTATTCCCAAAATTGGTAGTTATTCATATGGAAAAAGTAGTCGAAACCAAAAGTTTCAGCAAGTCTACTATATGGTTTTTGCACTTTAAGTTTTCATCAGTGTGCACGCCTTAGAGTTTCGACCTTTACTCTGTTTACCAAACTAGGTTAACAGGAGCTGGAATACGTTTGACAATAGAAACTGAATGAACAGTTCTTTTTCTTTTCTTTTTTTCCTTCAAAGTTTAGAACTAGCCCATCTGTGCAAAACCATTCAAAACTTTCCCATAAACTTAATTTACTATCATCTCTGTTGATAGTTCTTTGCTCGAATTCACAATACTTGCATATGTGGAAATAGAACTAATTACCTACTGATTCAAATAAAATGATAGATCATTAAGAAGAACAGTAGTAAACAAATGATCGAACCCTGTGGGAGTCCTACTGCAATTTCTCTCCCTGTAGATCATGTCGCGTCACTCTCTGTATTACTCAAAAGTCTTATGACAACTTTCTGAATTCTGTTTCTTAATAAGAACTAAACGTCACATATGGTGAACTATGTATTCCATAAAATTTTCTCTAATGGAATATTACGGATGACCCAATCAAATCCCTTTGACAAGGCGCAGCAGATCCCAAATGGTCAAATTTTTCCAGTTAAAGATTTTATTATGAGCTCAGTAAATGTATAAATAACTGAGTAGGTAAATGAATAACTGTAGGTAAATTAACTATTACTCCAGATTGTTCGCCGAGTGAGAATTTCATGACATCAGCTTCAAGGGATGCATATGGACTGCCCAGTATTGACATATGGAAATTTGTGCTGGATCGTGATTCGAACTGAGATTTCCCACTCGTCGTGTGCAGTCACCTTAACCATTTTAGCTCTCCGTGAATACTTCCCAACTCGACGCAAACCTCCACAAGTGACAGTGCATAGGACAACGATGTAAAGACGTGGACTGTGACATGGCGGTTTGGTTTAGGCTGGGAAGCGTGCGCGGATAGCCGAAGCTGTTAAGGCGACTGCTCGCAATGAGCGAGAAATCCAGGTTAGAGTCCTTGTACTGCACAATTTTTCGTACATCACAACTGAATGATACATCTATGCCCTCTGCAGCTGATGTTATGAAATTCACATTCAACGAATAATTTGGTATAAAGTTTCATATAGCTGCTGATCGACAAATCATATGTAAATAACATTATTATTACATGCAAGCAGCATTAACTTACGTGAGACTCTGATAATGGCATAATTATAACAAATACTGAGGGGCCATTCATTGTGACGTGATACATTTTGGGTTCTGGAAGTTCAGTCCTGATGGAATGACATTACATACATTAGTCTTCGTGTAGACATTTATGTAACTGTAACAGCATTTGACGTTGTATATGGACTTAAGGAACCTGGAATTGCATCGTTTTGGATCAAGGTATGACGTATCAAATTTTAGCCGAGATTTTTATAATAGGGTATCGCAACCAATGGAAGTGTGGAGATAAAGGAATAGACAGTTGCTAGACCAATATGTATTGCATTGTGGCTTATTAAGTACTCGATATAGTACTTTTAAATTACTTTAATACCGTCAGTGACTTAAAATTTTGTATGTCAGTTCGATACATTTCAGTTTCTTTGACATGTATTCGCAGAGTAATGCCATGCAGACAAAAACTTTATAGGCTGACAGTCTGTACACGGTATCCTTAGTTGTACTTACAAGACAAGTAAGGAGAGTGAAATAGTCTGAACTTGTTAACGGAGACTACTGAATATGTTGTTATGTTGTCAATTACACCTGCTAACTGTTATGTCTTCCTTTGCACCCTGTGTGGTTCTTTTGTCGATAAAGGAAAATGGTATCAGATGCTGTTCCTGAACAGAGATTTCAGATATTAATTTATTCTACGTTTGATTTCAAATAGTAAAAATAATGCATTATTTGTTGCTGTATTTGGAGCGTCAGCTGATATCAGTAGACTTGCCTGTAGAAATATACACAGATACAAAAGATTTATAAATCTCTCTCTATTCAGTAATCGTACGTGTCAGCGTTTTCGTGCCGCGGTGGCGGTTGTAGGGAAAGAGGCGGCGTGACTGGTGGATAGCGTATTTAGAAGTGCAGCCGACCGGATAACGACCGATACCGCACTAAGTTGGCACATCGCAGTAATTCTGTTATTTTAATTACACACATTATGAATAAATATGTTATTCTTCCTTCAACAGGTTTCTTGCTCATTTACGATGGTATTTCTGGATCTCCCTAGAAGATATTTTTTGTACACGATAGATAGTATGCTTTCTTTTGTAATTCCGACCATATTTCTTGCTTACACAATTAGATCATTTTGAAATATACAGGATCATTCACAAGTACCTCTAATGTTTTAGAAGATGACTACGCGAAAAACCACAAGACTATAGCAAAAATGACAAATACTTGTGAGTAGAGTATCTACACAAGAATTGATTAGACATAAACGCCGTGACGTAGTTGTAGAGCGCACAGTTAGGGTCATATCAAAACGTGTCACTCGCTTAATACTGCCGCATCAAATTAGTTCGAGCCTGCAGATAGGAAATACCAGGAATAAATTTCGAAATCCTCCCGGCAAGCAGCAGTAGCGACTTTTATCAATTGCATGCGTGTCAAAATTTTGCCCCTATTGTGTAAGTTAAAAACTTTGAGAGATGTTCTACCCACTGACTTTCTCTGTCTCTTGTTATTGTACAAGTCTCCTCTGGTAACTCTCTCTCTTTTTTTTCTTTTTTTTTCTTTTTGAGTCATCAGTCTTCTGACTGGTTTGATGCGACCCGCTACGAGTTCCTCTATCTCAGAATAGTAATTGCAACCAACGTCCTCCATTTTTTTGCTGGATGTATTCTGATCTCTGTCTTCCTCTACAGTTTTTCCCTTTGCAGTTCCATCTAGTACCATCGAAGTCATTCCCTGATGTCTTAACAGATCTCCTATCATATTGTTCTTTTCTCCTTGTCAGTGTTTTCCACATATTCCTTTCCTCTCCAATTCCGCGCAGAACCTCCTCATTCCTTACCTTATCAGTCCACCTAATTTTCAACAATCGTCTGTAGCATCACATCTCGACTGCTTCTGTTCTCTTCTGTTCTGGTTTTCCCACGTCCATGTTTCACTATACCATATAATACTGTGCTCCAAAGTACATTCTCTGAAATTTCTTCCACAAATTAAGGCCTATGTTAGATACTAGTAGACTTCTCATGAGGAAAGCCCTTCTTGCCAATGCTAGTCTGCTTTTGATGTCCTCCTTTCTCCGTCCGCCATTGGTTATTTCGCTGCCTAGAACTCCTTAACATCATGTACTTCGTGATCATCAATCCTAACGTTAAGTCTCTCGCTGTTCTCATTTCTGCTACTTCTCATTACATTCGCCTTTCTTGGATTTACTCTCAGACCACATTCTGTATTCATTAGATTGTTCGTTCCATTCAGTAAGTCATGTAATTCCTCTTCACTTTCACTCAGGACAGCAATGTCATCAGTGAATCTTATCACTGATATCGTTTCCACTCCTGAACCTTTATTTTGTATCCTTTCTTCTCCGATGTACAGGTTGAACAGAAGGGGCGAAGACTAAATCCCTGTCTAACACCTGTTTTAATCCGAGCACTTTGTTCTTAGTCGTCCACTCTTATTATACCCCCTTGGCTCTTGTGCGTATTATATATTTCCCGTCTCTTCCTATGGCTTAGCCCTATTTTTCTCAGGATTTCGAACATCTTGCACCATTTTACATTGTCGAACGCTTTTTCCAGGTCGACAAAGCCTATGAACATGTCTTGATTTTTCTTTAGTCTTGCTTCCATTATCAACCGCAACGTCAGAATTGCTTCTCTGGTGCCTTTACGTTTCCTAAAGTAAAACTGATCATCGTCTAATACACCCTCAATTTTCTCTTCAAGTTTCTGTATATTATTTTTGTCAACAACTTGGATGCATGAGCTGTTAAGCTGATTGTGCGATAATTCTCGCAGCTGTCAGCTCTTGCAGTCTGCGGAATTTTGTTACTGATATTTTTCCGAAAGTCAGGTGGTATGTCGCCATACTCACACATTATACACACCACCGTCAACAGTCGTTTTGTTGCCACTTCCCCCAATGATTTTAGAAATTCTGACGGAATGTTATCTATACCTTCTACCGTATTAAATCTTGTCCTCCAAAGCTCTCTTAAATTCTGATTCTAATACTGGATCCCCTATCTCTTCTAAATCCACTCATATTTATTCTTCTATCACATCAGACAAATATGCACCCTCACAAAGGCCTTCAATGTACTCTTTCCACCTATCTGCTTTCTCTTCTGCATTTAACAGTGGAATTCCCGATGCATTCTTCATTTTACCATTCTTACATTCACCAAGGGTCGTTTTGACATTCCTATATACTGAATCAGTCCTTCCGACAATCATTTTCTTTTTCAATTTCTTCACTTTTTGGTGCATCCATTTAGTTTTCGCTTTCCTGCACTTCCTATTTATTTCATTCCTCAGCGACTTGTGTTTCAGTATTCTTGAATTTCGCTGAACATTTTTGTACTTCCTTCTTTTATCTGGAATCTTAAAACCATGTAAACCCAACAACAAACGTCCGAGTTATAGTCCTATTGACCTTCTGAATATGATGCACAAATTTATTAGTGGTGCTGTTGCATACCAGTGTACGTATGGAGGTACCTGGAAAGATTCCTGTCGTAAGGCCGGATTCCGACCGAACTGTAGCTGTGGTCATCAAGTACTTGCATTGACAACTTACGTAAGTTGGCTTCCAGAAACAGGTAATGACCTCTGCTGTATTTATTGAACTGTCTGCAGCTTATATTGCCGTGTGGTGACTGGGGGTTGTCTGTCAGCTGCTCCTTGTGCTATCCTGCAGAAGAATAGTATAACTTCTTAACAGCATGTGGGCTGACAGACCATTGTAGTTACAGGCAATACCACTAGTGACGACAAGATCCTCAACAATGTCCTATCTTGAGATTCATTCCTAGCTCCGCTACTATTCAGCTTTTTTGTTGCAGATTTGGCAGCCAGAGTCCAGGAAGTTTGATTATGCTGATGACTGGGTGAGAGCAATACAGCACAGAGAAATGCAGGGCACTGATGATATATTAACTAAAGACCTAAGTGTTGGGACAATATTTTTCCAAAAGAGGACTTCAACCGAACTCTGACAAAACTAAATCCACTTGCCTTCATCAGAGTAATAACCTAGTCAACCGCGAAACTGACATGTTTTTAGCGGATAACAAATGTCCAAGGTACCTTCGAATTGATAGAATGCTGTCATTTAAACAGAATCCAATAAGGACTGCAGCTAAACTTATATCAAGAAGTAATATTCAGCAAAAATTATGGGGTACAACATGGGAAGGAAGAAGGCAAGAAGATTGGGTTTAACGTCCCGACGACATCGAGGGCATTCGTGGTGGAGCACGGGCTCGGATTGTGTCATCGATGGAGAAGAAAATCGACCGCGCCCTTCTGAACGGAAACATCCTGGTATTTGCCTGGAGCGATGTAGGGAAATCACGGAAAATCTAAATCGGGATAGCAGAATGCGGGTTTCAACGGTTGTCCTTCCGAATGCGAGTCCACTTTGCTAACCGCTGCGCCACCTCGCTCGGTTACGACGTGGGGTTCTGCAGCTTCGACCTTATATCTGCCTTTGGCAAATAAAAATAAATAAAGAAAGAAAGAAAATTTATTTTTGTGTGTAATTGCATGAGTAGGAATAAAATGATAATGTGTTCATTAATGTTAACACTAATCACGTACACATATCGTGCAAACTGACTCGTTACACATCATATCGATAAAAAATCGCTCAAGCGATCAATGCATGTAACTAAGAAACTAACTAACTAACTGTCTACACAGCGGCAAAATATAGCAGCGCTGAGTGGATAAACAGTAGCCACACTAAGCTGGTAGACACGCAACTAAAGCAAACAATACGAATTGTTACTGACACAATTAAGTCCACTCCATTATTCTGGCTACCTGTTCTCAACTCGCATTCGACCACCCTTCTGGGAACGACCATGAAATGACATTATCCGGCATGATCTGTTTTGTTCATGCAATGGAAATTGTAATTTGTACATACATAATGTTTGCACAGCTGACATTTTACTGTAATGGTTCAACTTTCTTGTGCTCATTGTATCTTCTACGTGTGACAGAGTGGTTTAAATCTTTGTATGGTGTAACCATCACGCCCTGTTTTACGGATATGAAGAGGGCTGTTTATATTGGCGAAACTAGTAATCCACTAATGTGTCTACATAGCGATCTTGGCAAATAAATAAAATATTTTCATAAGAAATTGGGGTACAAATTTACAGATCACCTCCTCCACCGACTGATTATGTCAGATAACTGCAAATGTCTTGTATTAGATACCTTTTGCACATAGATTAAATTTTTTGTCTTTATGCCTGCTTCGTTTATCCAGATAAACTGAAGGTGTTCTCTGTACTGTATTCACTGAAATCGGTTGCTTCAGTGATGCTCCAGCATAGATTCTTAATCATATATATAAAGTTCTTCTTTTGTCACACAGGATTTGCAATCAGGAAACCGATTTCATAAACATTATCGCAAATTATTGGGCGAGAACACTAACAGTAAAATATTGTCAAGCACCTTTTCTGTAAGATAAGCCATTCTCTTTTCATATTTAATGTAACGTCACCTCTGAAGAATACAGTTTTTTGTACCAGATCTTTGTAACGCTTGTACAGGGATCGTACTGTGATTTCTTTAAAGACGTCTTTCAAGAATCAGTTTGAACATCTTCCGAAACATTCAGTTACCGAAAGCTAAATAATGCGTACGTGTTTATCTCTACTGCGCCACAGAAGTGAAATTTCATCACCGTGTATTGTTGATGGTCGTAAAACTGGAGTACAATACCGTAGTTACAAGATGGTCGTAAATTATTTCCGCCATTTATATGCAAAAGTCACACCCATTAGATGTGACAGCTATACGCTGAACAAGAAATATTGCACATGCTAGCAGTAAGACCTCTCTTCCGCTCCATTGAAAGCAATGAGCATGAAGGTTATTCAGCACTCATGTTATTTTACGACCCCGTAAGAGTAATAGCCGTCTGCACTACGCCTGAAGTTGCAGTTGCAATGAAGCGCCTGCAGTGAGTCTCAGTACTGACGTGGTGCACCGCTATAAATTTCCATAGTTGCAGAATTTTGGGTTAGTAGTGAAGCGTAGATGATATTTTACTGATTTTCTGTTTCAAATAAATGTTGCCGTTTAACAATAAACATCCTCAAGGCGTACCGCAGACAATGTATAGGCCACCAGTGGATCAGAAGCAAGCACTTCCAATGTTGATTTTCTAGCAGCTTAGAGGAATTGGACAACTAGAGATGCAAATTTACGGCGAAGATTTTGGTGAAATGAAACACACTGAAGTGAAATTACCGCCACTCCCCAGTCCGCAGCTCGTGGTCGTGCGGTAGCGTTCTCGCTTCCCGCGCCCGGGTTCGATTCCCGGCGGGGTCAGGGATTTCCTCTGCCTCGTGATGACTGGGTGTTGTGTGCTGTCCTTAGGTTAGTAAGGTTTAAGTAGTTCTAAGTTCTAGGGAACTGATAACCATAGATGTTAAGTCCTATAGTGCTCAGAGCCAGAGCCGCCACTCTCTTCAAAAACCAATTATTCTCTAGCGTCTGCAAGGAGAACACAACACGCCTGTGACATACACCGATAAACCAAAACATTATGACCACGGCCCTCCGCGACGTCGGTTCCGCCTGGTGGCGTTGAGGACACGTGACGCTGTAACTAAAGCACGCAAGCGGAGAAGCGGAGTAGACACAGACGGGGGATGCCCATAGCGAAGATTTGGGCTGCAAATGGGCGACTTTGACAAAGGGCAGATTATTGTTACGGAGAGCCTGTGAACTAGTACCTCGAAAACGGCAAAGCTGGTCGAATGAACACGTGCTACTGTCGTGAGCATCTACGGAACGAGGTAAAAGGACAGTGAAACTACCAGTAAGCGCTAAATGGTTGGACATCCACTCTGAGACCCCCTGATAGTGCGCAGGACAGGACAGGTAGTTTAAGTTGTGGAAAGGGGCCAAAATAAGCGGCTGTCGGTTACACTCGAACATAAAACCTTTTATTTGATCAAACATTACAAGAGCCAAGAAAAATTTAAATAAAAACAAAAAAACACACAGCTTTAGTTTTGGAACTTAATTAGCGGCTGAATGCGCCGTACAATCTCATGCCTTAAGGGAAAGAACACTTTAATTTAAAAACGGCTGAAAGCCAACAACTTAAAGCTCAAACAAAATCAGAAATTTAAAAGGAAAGCCTTATCTGGAAACAGTTCCTTAATTAGGCTGAAGGCCCAAAGAATCTGACACTTTAAGAGCAAACAACTTAAATTTAAAATCGGCTGAAAGCCCAACACTTAAGACTCAATAACATTAATTTTAAAAATGCCAAAGGCTTTACATAAAATAGTTCTTAAATTACGCTGAAGCCCCAAACCATCTAACGCCTTAAGGGCAAAACAACCTTAATCTAAAAATCAGCTAGAAGCCTTACAAGTACAAACAACGAGAACAAAGAAGAAAAGGTAGTACACCCAATGGCGCTCAGAAGTTCCTGGGGTCGGACTGGAATTCAAACACTAACGCTCGCTTAGGTGAGACAGGCAGCTGGCCCAACCATTGTTGATCTGACGACAATCCAACCGACAGACAGTCAACGGACCCACCGACAAGCTAACCTCCGCTTCATCTGACCAGCACACAAAGGAGAGTTCAATGGAACAACATAGAAGGCATTGGCGCCCACAACCAATTATACATTGAGCTGTCAAACTACACACCGTGCTGGACAGCGACAACACGATGAGGAAAATACGCTGCCTGAATTTACATCAACGACCAGGGCAGGTAACCGGAACATTAGCAGCGACAAGGCAGAAGTTCCGCTGGTGCACTTCAATTCAAATAACCAAGTACAGTTAAACTTCACCGGAGGGTGGCTAAAATTTGCCAACTTGAAAACACGTTGTTGCTCGAGGGAATATCAGAACAGCCGACAATGAACTCCAAACGACACAATATGGACAGTCGTGACTTGCTGGTAAATGAAGTCAAAACTCAACTTTCATGTCCAGGATCGGTGAGCCACGAACCTCACAGCAATGGGAACAGCACCACACACTCCGACACCGCACAGAGGCCGCCAGCGGGCCCGGCCAAACAATGCGCCGCGGAGATTTCCTCGCTGCTCCACGCCAACCGACCAACTGCCCAGGCCCGGAAATGATGAAAGGACCAAGTATACGTCGGCCGATGAGGTGACCAACAGAACGACCAACCAACAGTCGTCCTGCTCCAATCTCCCTCCGTCAGACAGTTCATGTGTGTTGTCAGCGGCCTGCGATCACTGGCTGTCGGCGCCTCACCGGCGTTCCGTCCCCCGACACCATTGTTGCTGCACCCCGACTGCACTGTTGCTGCGTCCCGAACTGACTGCCAGACACTCGACGACCTGGAAATGGTCGCTACAGAGATGGTACGACAGTGCACTTATCGATATGCGCTGCTGCTGCGCTCACGGGCAAGTAAGGCAGGAGGTTAGTAACGCCAGTAAATAGAATAAGAAAACGAGGCGGCAGCGCCGTAATAGAAGATGACAAACAATAAATGGGATAAACGCGAGCCGTGCATGGCTCACAGGACTCTTCACAAAACGTGGGGTTCGGAGGATTGTCTGTTCTGTAAAGTAGGATAGATGGTTATCTGACAATTCTGCCGAAAGAGCACAATGCTGATGTTCGTGCAAGTGTTTCGGAGCACACCGTTCATCGTACGTTGTTGAACATGGAGCTCCGCAGCAGACCACTCCTACATGTTCAAATGCTGAGCCAACTACATTGTCAATTACGATCGCAATGGGCATAGGACATCGAGATTAGACCGTCAGTCACTCCAAACGTGTCGGCTCTTTCGGTGAATCACATTTTTGCTACACTATGTCGATGGTCGTCTCCAGAAACGCCCTCATCGAAGTGAAGGGCTGCTCGAAACGTGCATCGCGCCATGGACGCAGGCTGGTGGGAGCGGTATTATGCTGTGGTAGACGTTTTCATGCACTTGCCTGGGGCCTGTGGTAGTAATCGAAGACAAGCTGACAGTTGCGATCCACTTGCATCCTTTCATACTTGATGTCTTTCCCGACGGCGCTGTGATCTTTCAGCAGTATAACCGTCCGTGTCTCGGAGCCAGAACCGTATTGCAGTGGTTTGAGAGGAATTGTATTGAACTCACGTTGATGTCTCTACGAACAGATTTGCTTGACGTAAATCCTGTGGAAGCCAACTAGGTCGCTACCGGGTGCCATCACAGCTTACGCGAATTAACAGCCTGTTATTTGTGCCAATTACACTCCTGGAAATGGAAAAAAGAACACATTGACACCGGTGTGTCAGACCCACCATACTTGCTCCGGACACTGCGAGAGGGCTGTACAAGCAATGATCACACGCACGGCACAGCGGACACACCAGGAACCGCGGTGTTGGCCGTCGAATGGCGCTAGCTGCGCAGCATTTGTGCACCGCTGCCGTCAGTGTCAGCCAGTTTGCCGTGGCATACGGAGCTCCATCGCAGTCTTTAACACTGGTAGCATGCCGCGACAGCGTGGACGTGAACCGTTTGTGCAGTTGACGGACTTTGAGCGAGGGCGTATAGTGGGCATGCGGGAGGCCGGGTGGACGTACCGCCGAATTGCTCAACACGTGGGGTGTGAGGTCTCCACAGTACATCGATGTTGTCGCCAGTGATCGGCGGAAGGTGCACGTGCCCGTCGACCTGGGACCGGACCGCAGCGAGGCACGGATGCACGCCAAGACCGTAGGATCCTACGCAGTGCCGTAGGGGACCGCACCGCCACTTCCCAGCAAATTAGGGACACTGTTGCTCCTGGGGTATCGGCCAGGACCATTCGCAACCGTCTCCATGAAGCTGGGCTACGTTCCCGCACACCGTTAAGCCGTCTTCCGCTCATGCCCCTACATCGTGCAGCCCGCCTCCAGTGGTGTCGCGACAGGCGTGAATGGAGGGACGAATGGAGACGTGTCGTCTTCAGCGATGAGAGTCGCTTCTGCCTTGGTGCCAATGATGGTCGTATGCGTGTTAGGCGCCGTGCAGGTGAGCGCCACAATCAGGACTGCATACGACCGAGGCACACAGGGCCAACACCCGGCATCATGGTGTGGGGAGCGATCTCCTACACTGGCCGTACACCACTGGTGATCGTCGAGGGGACACTGAATAGTGCACGGTACATCCAAACCGTCATCGAACCCATCGTTCTACCATTCCTAGACCGGCAAGGGAACTTGCTGTTCCAACAGGACAATGCACGTCCGCATGTATCCCGTGCCACCCAACGTGCTCTAGAAGGTGTAAGTCAACTACCCTGGCCAGCAAGATCTCCGGATCTGTCCCCCACTGAGCATGTTTGGGACTGGATGAAGCGTCGTCTCACGCGGTCTGCACATCCAGCACGAACGCTGGTCCAACTGAGGCGCCAGGTGGAAATGGCATGGCAAGCCGTTCGACAGGACTACATCCAGCATCTCTACGATCGTCTCCATGGGAGAATAGCAGCCTGCATTGCTGCGAAAGGTGGATATACACTGTACCAGTGCCGACATTGTGCATGCTCTGTTGCCTGTGTCTATGTGCCTGTGGTTCTGTCAGTGTGATCATGTGATGGATCTGACCCCAGGAATGTCAATAAAGTTTCCCCTTCCTGGGACAATGAATTCACGGTGTTCTTATTTCAATTTCCAGGAGTGTACATGACCTGTGCGTAGCCATCTAATACCACATACCTCCATAAACCTACCAACAAACTGTCGGATCCCTGATACGCAGAATCATTGATGTGTTACATTCCAGTCCGCATCTCGTGGTCGTGCGGTAGCGTTCTCGCTTCCCACGCCCGGGTTCCCGGGTTCGATTCCCGGCGGGGTCAGGGGTTTTCTCTGCCTCGTGATGGCTGGATGTTGTGTGCTGTCCTTAGGTTAGTTAGGTTTAAGTAGTTCTAAGTTCTAGCGGACTGATGACCATAGATGTTAAGTCCCATAGTGCTCAGAGCCATTTGAACCATTTGTTACATTCCAAAGAGGGACAAATAAGCTACTAAGCAGGCGGTCATAATATTTTGGCTCATCAGTGTACTGTATATGGCATAAGCGTTGAGCGAACTATTTTTTCCGGAACCGCTCTACTGCTACGGTCGCAGGTTCGAATCCTGCCTCGGGCATGGATGTCTGTGGTGTCCTTAGGTTAGTTAGGTTTAAGTAGTTTTAATTCTAGGGGACTGATGATAGTGCTTAGAGCCATTTGAACCATTTTTGAACTAATTTTCTGTGTTACGTCTAAGTAACAGATGAATGGACGCATTTAGCATCAAACAGTCTGTTACTCAGTAAATGATAGTAAGATGGACTGTGACCTATCGTTTCTGAATCATACGAGAACGAGTATTCATATTTGTGAATCATTTGATGCGGAATTTTACGCCGCGAATAATTTTATATACAGGAAGCTGTAAATTATCTGTTCTGCGCCCACAGGAATATATAATCAGAGGCGTAATTGTTGTCAGGATACAATATTTACCTTTTTAATTCCGATGTGGCAAACAACTGTAGTTATGGGATGGCCACGTCGTAAATACAAAACTGATAAACTGTTTGTAAGGTTAATTTTATGTTTCGTCCATCATGAACGAACTGAAGCCCGATAAAGTTCTGAACCTGTAAGCTTATGGCAAGTGGGTCGTTGACACACTGCCACCCTAATTTATTGATTTTAAAATGATAATATTTACTTCTCCTTTTATCATTTTGTACAGTGAATTTTTGTTTTGATTTTGTACATAAACAATGAAAATTTTACATCATATCTCATTACCTAAAGTCCCGAACGCTCTGTCTCTCTCTCTCTCCCTCTCTCTCTGTCAAACACACACACACACACACACACACACATATATATATATATATATATATATATATATATATATATATATATATATATACACTCCTGGAAATGGAAAAAAGAACACATTGACACCGGTGTGTCAGACCCACCATACTTGCTCCGGACACTGCGAGAGGGCTGTACAAGCAATGATCACACGCACGGCACAGCGGACACACCAGGAACCGCGGTGTTGGCCGTCGAATGGCGCTAGCTGCGCAGCATTTGTGCACCGCCGCCGTCAGTGTCAGCCAGTTTGCCGTGGCATACGGAGCTCCATCGCAGTCTTTAACACTGGTAGCATGCCGCGACAGCGTGGACGTGAACCGTATGTGCAGTTGACGGACTTTGAGCGAGGGCGTATAGTGGGCATGCGGGAGGCCGGGTGGACGTACCGCCGAATTGCTCAACACGTGGGGCGTGAGGTCTCCACAGTACATCGATGTTGTCGCCAGTGGTCGGCGGAAGGTGCACGTGCCCGTCGACCTGGGACCGGACCGCAGCGACGCACGGATGCACGCCAAGACCGTAGGATCCTACGCAGTGCCGTAGGGGACCGCACCGCCACTTCCCAGCAAATTAGGGACACGGTTGCTCCTGGGGTATCGGCGAGGACCATTCGCAACCGTCTCCATGAAGCTGGGCTACGGTCCCGCACACCGTTAGGCCGTCTTCCGCTCACGCCCCAACATCGTGCAGCCCGCCTCCAGTGGTGTCGCGACAGGCGTGAATGGAGGGCCGAATGGAGACGTGTCGTCTTCAGCGATGAGAGTCGCTTCTGCCTTGGTGCCAATGATGGTCGAATGCGTGTTTCGCGCCGTGCAGGTGAGCGCCACAATCAGGACTGCATACGACCGAGGCACACAGGGCCAACACCCGGCATCATGGTGTGGGGAGCGATCTCCTACACTGGCCGTACACCACTGGTGATCGTCGAGGGGACACTGAATAGTGCACGGTACATCCAACCCGTCATCGAACCCATCGTTCTACCATTCCTAGACCGGCAAGGGAACTTGCTGTTCCAACAGGACAATGCACGTCCGCATGTATCCCGTGCCACCCAACGTGCTCTAGAAGGTGTAAGTCAACTACCCTGGCCAGCAAGATCTCCGGATCTGTCCCCCATTGAGCATGTTTGGGACTGGATGAAGCGTCGTCTCACGCGGTCTGCACGTCCAGCACGAACGCTGGTCCAACTGAGGCGCCAGGTGGAAATGGCATGGCAAGCCGTTCGACAGGACTACATCCAGCATCTCTACGATCGTCTCCATGGGAGAATAGCAGCCTGCATTGCTGCGAAAGGTGGATATACACTGTACTAGTGCCGACATTGTGCATGCTCTGTTGTCTGTGTCTATGTGCCTGTGGTTCTGTCAGTGTGATCATGTGATGTATCTGACCCCAGGAATGTGTCAATAAAGTTTCCCCTTCCTGGGACAATGAATTCACGGTGTTCTTATTTCAATTTCCAGGAGTGTATATATATATATATATATATATATATATATATATATATATATATATATATATATATATATATATACATTTGCAATGATTGTCGATTTTCGCCAAGCTTCGTTCCATAGTTTTCTGGTTGCCCGATTGCAATTTGATCGTCCTTACCTTCTTCTTAACCTGTTGCATCTTTATTGCCATAATCGTTGCATCTTGAGTATCCTACTGAGTCTGTGTCATCAATTTTCCTCAGCAGTCTCTTTTGGTTTTTCTCGGAGCAGGATGTAACCCTTAGGGGCACGGTTCCTTGTTCCCTTCGCATATAGCTGTCGGTATCACTGGATACACGGTAATAATAAATTACTATAACTCCGGAAGTGACCGGCACCTAAATTGCTTCATTTGCTTCATTTCTTTTCGTACAAGTGTGTCGTTGGAAGTAACCACCAACAGCAGCCAACCGGATAGAAACTACAATAGCAGCTGTCTTATGTCTATCTCTTCGTTTTCCATAACATATTTTCATTATTTCATGTGCTGAGATATAATCTGGATGGTTGCGCCTATATCTGGAGGTTATGGGCAAAGACAACGGTATCTCTCAAATTCGATTTTTTCAAACCGAGTACAGCAAGACAATGGTAACCCTGATCTACGCTAGGTGGTGTGAGTTCATCTTATTGATGACAGACGGCAGCACAATGTTGATTTGTCTCTGTGGGCTGCCTCGTGATGACTGGGTGTTGTGTGCTGTCCTTAGGACAGTTAGGTTTAAGTAGTTCTAAGTTGTGGGGGACTGATGACCATAGATGTTAAGTCCCATCGTGCTCAGAGTCATTTGAACCATTTTTTTCTCTGGGGGAACTCACAAACGCTGGTGACAAACTATAGTAACCCACAAATTCAAAATGGAGGCTGCAGCAGAATGCAGTGAGGGAAGTTGTGATATATTTGTAATTTTAAGTGAATTGTGTGGTGATTCTGAGTGTTTTGATGATGACGTTAATGATCTAGATTTCAATTTAAACGAGGAGATGGAAGATTATACTTATATTAATTGTTCTGGAAGTCAAGTAAGTTTGGTTTTCATGCTGTTATTTGCTGGTTACCATTATGTTTGTGCTAGCCAACTGAGCGAGTTTGAAAGGGGTCAGGCTGGAAGTGCTGCGTCAGTTGTGCAACCATTGTGGTATCAGTGGTGGCGCTAACATTCTCACACCAGTAGATGAGGTTCTGGACGTCCACGCAGCGCAGGCGCCCGTCACAGTCGATGTGTTGAAAGAGCAGCAGTGGCAGATTGCACAGATACCGCAGCACAGAGAAGAGGGCTTGTGAGCCCAGACGTGACAACACGAATTGTTGCAGATTATTAGCAATGGGACTATAGCACGCACACCTCTAGCCCATCTTCCACTCTTGTCACAGCATCACCGTACAACTCTCGTCCACCTTTGGTATTTCTGGAGGGTCCGTTAACCAGCGCTTGATACATGCAGGATGTTGCTAGACCCGTTGTTTTGGCGTTCTTGCGAGAGGAAGGTGATGTGTTGTGCCAATATGCTCGCCCACGCATTACCCGTGAGGGTCAACGTGCTCTGCAAGACGTAGAGCAAAGTCCCTTGCCAGCACGATCCCCGGACTTGTCTCCAGTCGAGGACGTGTAGGATGTGATAGGATGAGAAGCGACTCGTGCGACTCGTCAACCAACAACTCTTACAGAACTACGTGAACAGGTCAGGAAGGGGTGGCATAACGTATCCCAGGACAGGATTCGCCATCTCTACGATGGACTAGATGCCAGAGTCAGCGCCTGCATTGCCACCTGTGGAGGCTACACCACGTTCTAATAGCGTGTTTCAGCATAGGTCGATGCCTGGTACCTCAGAACCGCTTGTGCTATTGATCCGTAAGTGTAATCATTTCATGTAATCCAGATGCACTGTCGCAATAATAAATCTTGATTGAATTGGAATCCTGCAAAAGGTCTTTTTTCTTTTCTTTTCTTTTCTTTTCTTTTCTTTTCTTTTTTTCTTTTAACGGCAGTGTAAACGATAAGAGGATAATAGGTTACAATACGTTAGTTCGTCCAGTCTTAATGTTCGTCTGTATGGGACTCTTACCAGTTGAGTCTGATTCAAGAGACTGAGAAGGTCCAAAGAAGAGCGGCAAGATTTGTGACTGGTACATTTAGCCATCGCGAGAGCGTTGTGCAAATCTCATAGAAAGTTTGAAGTGGACACATTTGCAGATAGATGGCGTACTAAACGGAAGGGGCTGCTCACTAAATTCCGAAATTCGATCACCGAGGATGTATTATTACCACCAACTTTCAAACCGCGGAATGATCACCATTCAAAGATAAGGGAAATTAGAGCTCATACTGAGGCTTTCAGACAGTCGTTTTTCCCTCGCGCGATCCGCGAGTGAAACAGAAAGGGGGGGGGGGGGGGGGGGAGGAAATATGACTTGTGCCCTCCACCACACACCGCTTGGTGGTTAACGGAGCATAGACGTACATTTAGAGGACCTACTCATTTGGCTAATGCTAAAACTGTCACATCTTAACGAAAGAAGTTGTGATGCAATGTTGAAATTCAGTTAACAATTAACGTTCATCAAAGTAATGCTACAGGATAAAATATCACGTTTTACACATGCATTGGTAACCCAAATGCATCGGGTGAATTAATATTATTAAAATATTAATTATAATAATAAATTCTCCACAACTTTGCGAACATTACGGACTCGCAAAGTCTAAGACCAGTTTTCGAATCAGCACAAAAATTCCTTTGAGATGAGACATTTTACACATCGCTTCACCGTCGTTTTAAATTTTCTAAAAACTACGTTTATGAGTCGTGGAAAGACTAGCCAACTCTAATATGGTTGTTTCCACATTACGACTAATTTATTATACAAAGGGAAAATCTTTTCATTTAAAACTAATTAAAATCGGGCTAGACATAAGGCAGCTTCATTCCGCTCTCATGTACCTGTCTATACGCCGTTTCTGTGACCTCACGGCCGGCCGGCGTGGCCCAGCGGTTCTAGGCGCTTCATCTGGAATCATGCGACCGCTATGGTTGCAGGTTCGAATCCTGCCTCCGGCATGGATGTGTGTGATGTCCTAAGGTTAGTTAGGTTTAAGCAGTTCTAAGTTCTAGGGGACTGATGACCTCAGATGTTAATTCCCATAGTGCTCAGAGCCATTTGAACCATTTTGTGACCTCCCGTTCCTTAAACTGATGGGGAGGCGTGTCTATACAGGGATTTTTGAGGGACGCCATAAGGCGTTTCAGAATGACTTGGGGTAGTGTGAGGAATGCGTAGCAGATCAGATTAAAGGAAGATATCGAAGTAATTTAGAGGCGGGCTGCTAGATTTGTTACTGTTAGGTTCGAACAACACGCAAGTGTTACACAGATGCTTGGGGAACTGAAATGGGAATCACTGGAGTCAATGTGGCCTCCTTTTGGAGGAACACTATCGAGGAAATTCTGAGAATCGGCATTTTAAGCTGGCTGCAGAATGAGTCTACTGCCTCCAGCATACTTCTGCAATAAGGACAACCAAGATAGGAGGAAATTATAGCTCATAAGGAGGCATGTAGACAGTCGTTTTTCCGTCGCTTTATTGCGAGTGGAACAGGAGAGTAAATGACTAGTAGTTTTACAGGGTAACCTCCGTCACGAGCCGTACTGCGGGTTACGGGATGTCTGCGAGATGTGGATGTAAAGGACAGAAGGGTGGATGTGCTTGAAGAGATTCCATAGGCGGCACACCGGCTGGAAGGAGTAAGAACGAGCAGCAGGGCTGCATTTGGTGGTGGCCAAGTCTCGTGGTGGCTGCTTGCAAACCAAACCATGTCTCCTCGGAGAACAGCATGGATTTCTCCTCACACATGGGGACTGCCGAAGTGCAGCGTTAGAGCAAAATGCTAAATGCTTGTACTGCTTTGGTGATTACTGGTTTGCCGAAGCACCCCTGTCAGTCACGTAGGACATAACAAGACAGTGACTCAGATGTACAGTAACCAGCCTACCAGTGTAGGATCTCTCCTCATAGAGGGTGGCTGCCTAACTGCAAAACCTTTGACTAAAATGATGAGTACTTACACTGGCTTGGTGCATAATTGTACTGCCGAAGCACCGCCTTCAGTCACGTAGGTCATAACAAGGCAGTGGCTCAGATGTGCAGTAGCCAGCTACCAATGCCACAGTAGTACTGCCTTCTGCTGCGTCGTTGTCGTTGCGGTGCTGGCCCCTTGCTCGGCCCACAATGTGGTAACTTGCCGGTGACGTTACTGCATCTGACACAACGGCGTTTGGTTGGTGCTCAACTCACTTGCTCCTGTGACCCTTTGCAATAATCGTGTCAGTGTTGCTGTTTTGCTCAGAAGCGTCGAAAAATAGTGACAGCGCTGTATGGTTTAAGGATCTTGCAACTTCTTCTAGGACTACTGAGAAAAGTTTCGTACAAATGCAATCTCCTTGCTGCTTTCTTCTTTCATTTTTTTTTGACCCATCATTAACCTTATAAAGTGCCCGCCCGGTTAGCCGAGCGGTCTAACGCACGACTTTCCGGAGTGGGAAGGAGCGCCTCGTCCCCGGCACGAATCCGTCTGGCGGACTTGTGTCGAGGCCCGGTGAGCCGGCCAGTCTGTGGATGGTTTTTAGGCGGTTTTCCATCTGCCTCGGCGAATGCGGCCTGGTTCCCCTTACTCCGCCTCAGCTACACTATGTCGGCGATTGCTGTACGCGTACACCACCATTACTCTACCACGCAAACATAGGGGGCTACACTTGTCTGGTGTGAGACGTTCGCTGTGGGCATCCACTGGGGGCCGAGCTGCACTGTGGGGCGGCGGAGGGGTGAAGTGGACTGCGGTAGGTCGTCGTGGGGTTGTGGACCACTGCGGCCTCTCCGTTGTTTCTATGTCCTCGGTTAACATACAATACAATACATCCTTATAAAACCCATTGGAAGATGCAGCATTGACGTTTATATTCTTTGGTACACTATTAAAGGTTAAATCATAACCTTACATCTTAAAGGCTGAATCAAAAGTCGTAAAATCTATTAATCGTTGAAAAAAGTATAATTTGCATGTATTAATGGTAATACCCATACTATATTGTCCTACTCATTGCATTTTACACCTATGGACAGACTGTTTTGGACAGCATCATTATTTTCTACCGTCTACCCTAGCTAATTTTTTTCTTTTATTTACATTTGTCCATCGCCATACAGCCATCCCTCTGCAAACGCTCATTGCGGCGATTACATAGGCATAACATCACGCCTATAGTAAAAGTGAAAGACCCCGATCACAAGATGAGTGGTGGGCTTCTTGAGAATACCACGTCGATTTGGAGTACTTGTTTTCATAGTACTCCAGGCCGACATTTCACGTGACTCACATCCCAATGCAAATCTGTAACGCAACCATCTGTGTAACGTGCTTATAATTTTGTATTATTTATATTTTAAGAAAACTAATCAGTAAAAAGTGAACCACATGGTCTAATGGAAGCATGAAAGCCGTCTGACGATGAACTGTAATGACTCGAAACCGGTAACGGTACCTTTTGAATAAAGGAACGTAAAATAAATTTGTGGCTGGTTGCTGTCTCAACGCCATCAACATTTGTCTTCAAATAACAGCCACGTTCTGCAACCATGTCATCATATGACAAAATTGCATGAAGACAGATTTATTGGAATGTTCTGGGAAAGTGAGTTACATATGTAAAAGATACTGAATAGAAGACGCTTGAGTGATCTATCCTATGGTATTGTTCCAATGTTGGGAGTCTTTATGAACTAGAGGAATGCTAGAGTAACATCATTGGGAACCCCTGGAAAAGGGCGGATGTGGTTCTCGCCTACCATCTTAGGGAAATTTACAGAATCGGTAGTGGAGGAAGAATGTTTTTTTATTCCAGTCTTTGATCACAATATAAAGACTGGAATAAAAAGAAACATTCGTCAGTACCTGGATCACCGTTTATATTCGCGACTATGTCGCAGCTGGTGAAAGTAAAGGAAGACCTAACGCACCGTTGTACATCTCACATAGAGATCATACGCAAGTAAGTAGGCTGCTTATGTTTTCTTATTGGCAACGTTACGTAGCGCTCTGTATGAAAATCACTGGCTGTGCTATGTGCAGTCTGTGGCTAGTTTGCATTGTTGTCTGCCATTGTAGTGTTGGGCAGCGGCAGCTGGATGTGAACAGCGCGTAGCGTTGCGCAGTTGGAGGTGAGCCGCCAGCAGTGGTGGATGTGGGGAGAGAGATGGCGGAGTTTTGAAATTTTTAAAACTGGATGTCATGAACTCATATGTATATTAAGAGTTTTCAACATTATTAAGGTAAATACATTGTTTGTTCTCTATTAAAATCTTTCATTTTGATAACTATGCCTATCAGTAGTTAGTGCCTTCAGTAGTTTGAATCTCTTATTTAGCTGGCAGTAGTGGCGCTCGCTGTATTGCAGTAGTTCGAGTAACGAAGATTTTTGTGAGGTAAGTGATTTGTGAAAGGTATAGGTTAATGTTAGTCAGGGCCATTCTTTTGTAGAGATTTTTGAAAGTCAGATTGCGTTGCGCTAAAAAAATATTGTGTGTCAGTTTAAGCACAGTCATTTGTAATTTTTCAAAGGGGACGTTTCGTTGAAAGGGGACGTTTCATATGTCGACCCTTAGCCGAGGATACCTCACTAGAATCTTCTGATTTATTTCTTGTAGTTTGTGTAATTAGTGTAGCTTTTGTTTATTGCTAGCGCGTAATTATAGAGAGAATTTCCTTTGTAGTTGTAGTTTTTCATTGTTGTACAGTAAAACAGTTGTGGCATGCATATAGATTTGCAGCAAGTATTTCGCAGCTGCGCTTACAATTAACTAGATATTATTTTCAGTGCTATGTTAATGTGTTCCCCTATTTTTGCTCTTCAAATTGTGCTTTCCTGTGTTATCGTGTGAAATATTGTGACAATAATGGCGTGTGAAAAACGTAACACTAGGCTCCAAAGTAAACTGAGAAATAATAGTGACGACGAGCGTAGCTTTCCAGCACCACTGTGTAATGAATTAACAGACGTTCAAAGTAGTAATTTGGTAACTGTGCATAGGGAAATGGAGCGGGCGTCAAATAATGGTGTAGACAGTGAAACAAGTAGTGAACAGGGAAGCATTATCGATCGATCGGTCGGCAACAGCTCGCCTCAGGAATACGAAATGACAGGACACAATCTTGCAAATACTGCAGATTCAGGTTTTGGGTTCTCACCGTTCTCTCAAATAAGTCAAGACACATTTTCTGCTCGTCAAAATGTAAATGTTGCCAGTGCAAATGCAGTGCCGAAAAGCATAGAGGAACCGATTCCAGACACTAACACATTATTATTGCAATTAATGCAGCAAATGAAACAAAATCAGAGACAAACACAGCAACAGTTAGACACAATGGAACAAAATCTTCAAAAGTTAGACACAATGGAACAAAATCTTCAAAAGTTAGACACCACACTTGAACAAACACGTGAAGATTTAACTACTGAGTTACATAACATTGAATCGAAATGTCAAAAAGTCTGTAATGACGTAAAAACACAAATTTCGGAGCATTTTCAACCTATTTTTTCGCGGCATGAAAATGCATTACAGAATCACGAAGCAGCCATAAAAGAACTACAAACTATTGTTCATGAAAATCATGAGACCTTGCAAGCTAAAATTGACTCAGTTGCATCTACCGATTTGTTTACGCAACTTGCAAAAACTCAGGAAAACTTAAAGGACACAGTAGATACTCTGAGAATTGGATCAGAAAGACACATGGAGGAAATTAGTTCATTATCAGAGAAAGTAGTTGAACTTTCGGATCAGCTAAATAATTTATCTACGAAGGTAGATGATAATCTGAATGACGCAAAACCGGTAGTCTTCAATGACACAGAAGAGTGCGAACAAATTAGAAAATTCAAACAAAATCAAAATCAAATCAATACGCAGTACAAAAGAGAAATCCGGGAAGTACAAGATCAGCTGACACAGGTAATACAAGAATTACGTATTTTAGAGGACACTCGCGCCCCAATACGGGAAGAGGGACATAGAAATACGGAACAGCCACAAAATAATAACACAGAGCATTTCGGAAGTTATGAAAGAAATTGGCAATGTGCACCGAATTTTGAGATTGAACCGCCGACACGACGTAACAATGACCGACATGCGACTCGCCGACATGATGATTTTGACTATAAGCTGTTCATTACTACATGTAAATTCAAAACGTTTAAGAATTCTGGCAACGACATTCATCCACAAGCGTATCTCCATCAATTCTCTCATTGTTTTCCTCCCAACTGGTCATTAGAGCACAGATTAGAATTTATGTGTGGCTATTTAGAGAATGAACCAGCTGTAAGAATGTGATCGGTCAATGCCTTCCTCTCAGCATATTGGTCACAAGCTACACAAGACCGAGTAAAACATAGCATCGTAATGATGAAACGTTTCGAACACTCTGAATTTTCCAGTCTTGTGAAATATTTTGAAGACATGTTGCATAAGAATCAATATCTTTCAAACCCATACAGCCCCTCAGAACTCATCCGCATTTGCTTAATCAAATTGCCTGAACATTTACGACATATTATTTTAGCAGGACGTTGCAAAGGCAACATTGAAGCTTTTCAGGGACTGTTACAAGAACTGGAAATTGACACTGACAATTGCGGAACGCGAAAACAGTACAACAATTACAGGTCACATCTGTCACAATTCCGCGATGAAAGAAATAATAACTGGACACGACAAGGCTATTCTCACAACACATATCGTGACCAAAACAGACACCACCCGTATGACAACCGTTGGCAGAGTAGTAATAATTACCGGGAAAGATCACCTCTCCGCGGTAGTGACTATCACAGAGACAATCAGAGAAACAGATAATATGGCAACCAGAACTATTATTATCAGGGGAGACAGAATAACTTTAGACGCAACGGTCCAGCGCGCAGTTACGATTCAGGGAGAAATTCTCCACTGCGTGACCGACAAGAAAAAAACTATGGAATCTACCGACATGACGACACACGATATGATCGTAACGACAGACCTGAATTGCATCAGAACTGGCGGGATTCAAACAGAGCAGGGCCCTCTCGACAAGGCGAATTTGTAGACGTTAGGTCTCCAAATCCCAATAACGACGCGCGCCAACAAAGAGACGATAGGCAATGACTCATACCGCTGGTAGCCACAAAAAAGTACGTATGAAACTGACGACGCAGCTGCCGTAGCTAGTAATTACGTAAAAATGGAAGACATTAGGGACATCTTACTCCAGGAACACGACGTAAAACATAACAACATTGCATATCCTGTGATTCACATTACAGTAAATGACGTAAAATTTACGGCAGTACTTCACTCTGGCAGTCCCATTTCAGTAATTAGTGAAACAGCCTTTAGCAAACGTAACAAATCGAACGATTGCCCCACACTTCCGTTACGTAAGATTAAATTACAAGGTGCAATTTTTGGAAAAAGTGTAGATGTACGCCAACAAACCAACTTAGAATTCTTCTGTCAAAACCACAGCTTCTCTATGAACTTTCTCATTATTCCATTATTGTCGACGGAAATTATACTGGGAGTAGACTTTTTGAATGAACACAAAGCAATCTTAAACTTTCACGATGCTGAAATAAGTTTGGAGAAAGAAGGTAAGTCAATAGCTTTGAAATTTGAAGATTGGCTCTCAAACCATGACGAGGAAATTAATCGGCTTTACCTTCTGTTAGACAACAGTTCGGAGTTTTCTACGGAACTAGACACTAACAATCACTCTGCAAGTACTGACAGGGATGATATCGACGACATATTTGATACTAATGAGTTAATTCAGAATAAAATTCGAACAATTGAGAATAGTAATGACACTGATAGGCAAGACCTTTTTGAGATTTTACAAGCACATTCCACAGTTTTTACTCACAAAACAGGAACAATCAAGGGATTTCAATACCAATTTCGTGTTCGTGAGCATACTAAATTTTGTGTTAGACCATACGTAATTCCAGCACATTATAGGGACCGTGTTAGAACAGAAATACAATCTATGCTTAATGAGGGCATTATTGAGCCTGCAGTAAGCTCATACAACAATCCATTACATGTTGTTGAGAAGAAAAATGGATCGATCAGACTTGTCTTAGATTCGAGACAAATCAATACTATCATCATTCCTGAAACAGACAGGCCGCAAACGATGGAAGAACTTCTTCAAAATTTTAATGGCATAAAAGTGTTGTCTTCTATTGATCTCAGATCCAGCTTTTATCAGATCGAACTTCATCGAGAATGTAGAAAATACACAGCTTTCCTTTGTTTCGGCGTTTGTTATCAGTTTCGGAAACTTCCTTTTGGTTTGAACATTTCTTCGGCAGCATTCATTCGCGGGCTAAATTCCATATTACCCGAGTTCTTAAAACGTCACATCACCTTATATGTGGACGATATTCTGATAGCAGAAGCCTCATGGGAACAACACAATCGAATCCTCAACAGCATGTTACATATTTTCGCAGAATCTGGAATTACAGTTAACTTGGAAAAGTCTGAATTCGGTAGGACAAAGGTGAAGTTTTTGGGACATATTATTTCTTCTGAAGGCATTCAGCCAGATCCTGAAAAGTTAGAAGCAATCAGAGCCATTCCAGTTCCATCCACAAAAAAACAAGTCCGCAGTTTTCTAGGTCTCGTAAATTTTTACCGTCGTTTTCTGAATATGCAAATTCTAGTTACACCAAAACTTTGTTCTCTCACTGGAAAAAATGCTATTTGGAACTGGGACGAACAAGCACAGTTGGAATTCAATTCTTTGAAAGAATCGCTACTTAACGCGCCAATACTAGCTCATCCAGATCTGTCACAAGATTTCTGCCTTAGCACGGATTCTTCTAAAGTCGGTCTCGGTGCCCATTTATTTCAAGAAGCCATAGAAAATGACACTACTGTTCAGAAAACTATTGCTTTTGCTAGCCGACTGCTAACAAAATCTGAAAAAAATTATTCCGTTACTGAATTAGAAGCTTTAGCTAGCATTTGGGCATTTAACAAATTCCGTTTCTTTTTTTCTGGTAAGCACGTAAAAGTATACAGTGATCATCGTGCATTACAATTTCTTATGTCTTCAAAATTAAATCATGACAGGTTAAAACGTTGGGCATTGTTTCTGCAAGAATTCCGCTTCACAGTAGTCTACATTCCCGGCAAGGAGAACATTGTTGCGGACGCACTGTCACGCGCACCGGCTGGGCTTGAGAAAAGTAACACAGAAGGCAACCTCGAGAAAAATTTCAGTATTCTTTACATTCAGAAAGTCGCCTTTGAAAACTTCATCACCTCATCTTTAAATGACATTGCTCATGAACAAGATAAAGATCCGATTTGGAAAGACATCAAGAGCAAATGGCGTGAAAAGACACACACCAGATTCTGCATTATTACTTGGTTAGAAACAACATACTCTTCAAACGCTACACTGTTGATGACAAGCTATGGGTACTTTGTATTCCAGGCGATTTTGTTAATAAGCTCATTTGGTACATTCATTTCAGCTACGCACATTTTGGTCCACGAAAATGTTATCATATTCTTCGAACGACTTGTTATTTTAACAATATGGAAAAGAGAATTCGAAGAGTCTTGTCTATTTGTTAACTTTGTCAAAAGGCGAAACCATCTACTGTTTCACATCGTGCTCCGTTGTTTCCTATTATTCCTTCTAAATTAAAAGAATTTGCTGCTGTTGATCTCTTGGAACCGCTTGTCAGAACATCTAATGGATTTTCGTACATTCTAGTCGCTGTTGAACTTACTTCAAAATTTGTTTCTTTCACTCCATTACGTAAAGCCACTGGACGGTCTGCATCCAACGCCTTTGTTAAAAATTTCTTACGTGAAGTTGGACACGTTAGTAAAGTCATTTCAGATAACGGACCGCAATTCAGATCTGCTGTTTCGTCATGCATGCTTCGGAATCATAAAATCAAACCTGTTTGTATTTCATTGTACTCACCACATTGTAACCCCTCCGAACGGATTATGAAAGAAATCAATAAGCTTTGCAGACTTTATTGTCACAGAAAGCATCAGCATTGGGACAGATATTTACACTTATTTCAAAACGTGCTGAATGAAATGCCTCATGACTCCACTGCTTTACCACCTACTCTCGTACTGAAGATTGAAGAACT
Source organism: Schistocerca piceifrons (assembly GCF_021461385.2). NCBI lineage: Eukaryota > Metazoa > Arthropoda > Insecta > Orthoptera > Acrididae > Schistocerca > Schistocerca piceifrons. Next base: position 274,048,524 of record NC_060140.1, on the reverse strand, counting down.
ACCGAACAGAATCAGAGAGCTTGTACCTTTCCTGAATACACGTAAACTTCGACACAAAGACATAATTGATTTGGCTATTAAAAATATAAAATCTCCAGCAGACAAA